>NC_050571.1:18138799-18438799 GCF_013265735.2 Oncorhynchus mykiss
GTTTGGTTTATGTGAAAAGAAATAGAACCACAATAGAGTATTGTTGGACAGACTATATTTAGTTGAAAAAATATATTTATCTTTTTAAGAAATTTTTTTGGGGGAAAGAAATGTGTGTTATTGAAAATGGCATGTTATGCAGGTTGAGTAAACAAATGTGATGTGACATGTGTAGTTACATAGACAAGTAGTTTTATTTTAAAGGAAAGAAGATGTGTTGTTATGTGTTAATAACATTTAGACTACGTTACCCAGCAGGCTAGGCAGATGGTTAAGGAATGCCTTGCATGGCTAAACATGGAGTTTTCTAGCTGAAGTATGTGTTCATTAAAAGTAGTTAAACCTACGCCCCGGTTTGTCATTATATAAGGAACAAACATAACAACCCCTAACCCGGTCAACAGCCCTGCGTTCCCCACAGCAACTCGCCTAAACCTCCCCGACTTCTCCTTCACCCAAATCCAGATAGCTGATATTCTGAAAGAGCTGCAAAATCTGGACCCCTACAAATCAGCCGGGCTAGACAATTTGAACGCTCTCTTTCTAAAATTATCTGCCAAAATTATTTCAACCCCTATTACTAGCCTGTTAACCTCTCTTTCGTATCGTCCGAGATTCCAAAAGATTGGAAAGCTGCCGCGGTCATCCCCCTTTTCAAAGGGGGAGACACACTAGACCCAAACTGCTACAGACCTGCAGTATACAGTATCTATTCTACCCTGCCTTTCTAAGGTCTTTGAAAGCAAAGTTAACAAACAGATTACTGACCATTTTGAATCTCACCGTACCTTCTCCGCTATGCAATCTGGTTTCAGGGCTGGTCATGGGTGCACCTCAGCCACGCTCAAGGTCCTAAACGATATCATAACCACCATCGATAAGAGACATTACTGTGCAGCCTATTCATCGACCTGGCTAAGGCTTTCGACTCTGTCAATCACAACATTCTTATTGACAGACTCAACAGCCTTGGTTTCTCAAATGATTGCCTCGCTTGGTTCACCAACTACTTCTCCGATAGAGTTCAGTATGTCAAATCGGAGGGCCTGTTGTCCGGACCTCTGGCAGTCTCTATGGGGGTGCCACAGGGTTCAATTCTCAGGCCGACTCTCTTCTCTGTATACATCAATGATGTCGCTCTCGCTGCTGGTGATTCTTTGATCCACCTCTACGCAGACGACACCATTCTGTATACCTCTGGCCCTTCGTTGGACACTGTGTTAACTAACCCCCAAATGAGCTTCAATGCCATACAACTCTCCTTCCGTGGCCTCCAACTGCTCTTAAATGCTAGTAAAACTAAATGCATGCTTTCAACCGATCGCTGCCCGCACCTGCCCGCCCGTCCAGCATCACTACTCTGGACGGTTCTGACTTAGATTATGTGGACAACTACAAATATCTAGGTGTCTGGTTAGACTGTAAACTCTCCTTCCAGACTCACATTAAACATCGCCTATCCAAAAATCTAGAATCAGCTTCCTATTTTGCAACAAAGCATTCTTCACTCATGCTGCCAAACATACCCTCGTAAAACTAACCATGCTACCGATCCTCGACTTCGGCGATGCCATTTACAAAATAGCCTCCAACACTCTACTCAACAAATTGGATGCAGTCTATCACAGTGCCATCCGTTTTGTCACCAAAGCCCCATATACTACCCACCACTGCGATCTGTATGATCTCGTTGACTGGCCCTCGCTTCATACTCGTCGCTAAACCCACTGGCTCCAGGTCATCTACAAGTCTCTGCTGGCCTATTGTAACTACCCTTCCCGGGTCTGGGATCGTTGTCATCATCTGACACTAATTAGCATAACGCAACGGACATAAATATTACTAGAAAATATTCCTATTCATGAAATCAGAAGTGAAATATATTGAAACACAGTTTAGCCTTTTGTTAATCACCCTGTCATCTCAGATTTTGAAAAACAGCCAAAGCAAGACAAGCATTTGTGTAAGTTTATCAATAGCCTAGCATAGCATTATGTCCAGCTAGCAGTAGGCAATTTGGTCACGAAAACCAGAAAAGCAATCAAATTAAATAGTTTACCTTTGATGAGCTTCGGATGTTTTCACTCACGAGACTCCCAGTGAGATAGCAAATTATTTTTAATTTGTTAGATTATTTTAGTTAGATAGCAGATTATTTTTGTAGGCGAAATAGCTCAGTTTGTTCTTCACGTTTGGCTGAGAAATCGACCGGAAATTGCTGTCACGAAAACGCCGAAAAATATTCAAAATTAGCTCCTATCGACAGAAACATGGCAAAAGTTGTTTATAATCAATCCTCAAGGTGTTTTTCAAATATCTATTCGATAATATATCCATCGGGACAATTAGCTTTTCAGTAGGACCGAGAGGAAAAATGGCTACCCCTATATTTTACGCAAGAATCACTCTGAGAGCCATCAGGTGACCACTTACGCAATATAGTCGCTTACGCTCATTATTCAACATAAATGCGTGAAACTACGTCAAAATGCTGTCGATACCTTGGGGAATACGTAGAAAAAGGAATCTGGTTGATAGCCCATTCACTGCTCAATAGGGATGCATCGGAACGCAGAGCTTTCAAAACATGAGTCACTTCCGGATTGGATTTTTCTCAGGCTTTCGCCTGCAATATCAGTTTTGTTGTACTCACAGACAATATTTTTACTGTTTTGGAAACTTTAGAGTGTTTTCTATCCTAAGCTGTCAATTATATGCATATTCTAGCATCTTGTCCTGACAAAATAGCCCGTTTACTTTGGGAACGTTATTTTTCCAAAAATGAAAATACTGCCCCCTAGTTACAAGAAGCTAGGTAAAGCCCCGCCTTATCTCAGCTCACTGGTCACCATAGCAGCACCCACCCGTAGCACACGCTCCAGCAGGTATATCTCACTGGTCACCCCCAAAGCCAATTCTTCCTTTGGCCGCCTCTCCTTCCAGTTCTCTGCTGCCAATGACTGGAACGAACTGCAAAAATCTCTGAAGCTGGAGATTCTTACCTCCCTCACTAGCTTTAAGCACCAGCTGTCAGAGCAGCTCAGAGATCACTGCACCTGTACATAGCTCATCTGTAAATAGCCCATCCAATCTACCTCATCCCATACTGTATTTATTTATTTATCTTGCTCCTTTGCACCCCAGTATCTCAACTTGCACATTCATCTTCTGCACATACTGCCATTCCAGTGTTTAATTGCTATATTGTAATTACTTTACCACCATGGCCTATTTATTGCCTTACCTCTCTTATCCTACCTCATTTGCACACGCTGTATATATGTTTTTCTACTGTATTATTGATTGTACATTTGTTTATTCCATGTGTAACTCTGTGTTGTTGTATGTGTCGAACTGCTTTGCTTTATCTTAGCCAGGTCGCAGTTGCAAATGAGAACTTGTTCTCAACAAGCCTACCTGGTTAAATAAAGGTGACACAATTATTTTATTTTTTAAACAAGAACAAAGGCTATTCAAATATATATATAAATATATATATATATATATATATATATATATATATTTACAAATATGTCTCTTAATTTAATGTTATTGTCGTTACCACCTTGAATATCACTCATTACAAAGATATAAACAGACATTGAGCATTCTCTCCAGTGGCACATTGCTATCTGTGGAAGGGTCTATATTAAAGAAAATGATTAGCTAATCAAACCCTTTTAGTATGTCATACATTTTAGGATTCCACTGATATTTTGGTGTCTAAATAAACAGTGTAATTTGTGTTACTCAATTTAAATGAAGGACAATCACATTGTGAGCAACATGATTAACCAAATCACTTTAGTAAATTAATTTAAAGGGTCCTAAGATTTTAGCATATGTGGTCTCCATTTAAGAAAATCCTCAATTTCCTAAAATGTGTAATTGGTGTTAATACTCCTACTGGTGGCACAATGTTATCATAATGGTAAAAATGATTTAAAGTCACTACGCTGCAATATTAGTGGATTTAGAATGGGAAGATGTACCCAAATACATTTAAATCAACATCTAGAATAATGAACATCTTTTTTTCTCTCGAAATGCCATGCCCAAATCCCATTGCAATTCAAGAACGACTTGAATATGAACTTGATACAATTGACACAGCCGCAGTGTAGGTAGCCGTGCTTGTGGGGAAAATAAAGCAAATATCATTACCCTGTTAGAGTAATATGCAGCTTGTGTTATTGAATCAGAGCTATGTTGTAATCGTTCTGAATGCTTCCTTTGTGTGGAAGTAGTGAAATGACTTCTTCAGTTCAAGCTGATGTTTACTCAACCTTTCGTTGCATTCAAATCCAGATTCAAGAAACACACCATCCTGTTTAGAGTTGTAGGCTATGAAGTTCAGATGAATATCTTCCAGGGAAATAACCCTTTGACTCCAAACAGAAACAGAACAGCGTGTTTCTTGGTCAACATAGCCTAAATTCCTTTCAGGAAGTACTTCTGAACAACATCCAAATTATGACAAAGCCAGATGAATCAAGTATGTTTAGAACGTTTGAGTAAATATCAGCATGTACTCAGGAAGCAATGCACTCAAGTATCAGTGTCACATGTTGACTCTAGGGGCCCACCATGCGACACAAGGAGGAGAGGACAAAACAATGCCCACCTGTAGGAACGTAATGTGTTTCACTATGGAGCGCCGTTTGGGTCTTTGCATATCAAAAAAGATACACGTCAAATAACACTATTTGACGCATTGAGTACGTTTTATTTTGACACGTCAAATAACATAGATCTATTATAAAATGTATGTGTTCTGAATTTGCAGGTGCAAGCCAAGCGACACCACTACTGTCAGTAGTACTGTCAAAGCTGTACAAAAAAGTCTGCAAACAAGCAAACACTGGCCATGAACAATGTGTTTACATTACCGTGTTGATAATAAAGCATAATTTGTTGGACCTCAACTTCTGGGGTAGCTAGCTAGCTTTAGCTTGGTACCTAGCTATCACCAATACAACAAGCCTGAAACTGCAGTGATTTTCATTATTCTTAGCAATGATTTAGGAATCATTGTGAGTAATTATTAGCTAGGTATCCACTTGTTGTTCACCTATTGAAATTGAATCACGCTTCACCATCTGGCAGTCCGATAGACTAATCTGGTTTTAGCGGATGCCAGGAGAACGCTACCTGCCGAATGCATAGTGCCAACTGTAATGTTTGGTGGAGGAGGAATAATGGTCTGGGGCTGTTTTTCATGGTTCTGGCTAGGCCCTTTAGTTCCGGGAATCTTAACGCTACAGCATACAAAGACATTCTAGATGATTCTGTACTTCCAACTTTGTGGCAACAGTTTGGGAAAGGCCCTTTCCTGTTTCAGCATAACAATTCCTCTGTGCACAAAGCGAGGTCCATACAGAAATGGTTTATCGAGATTGGTGTGGAAGACCTTGACTGGCCTGCACAGAGCCCTGACCTCAACTCCATCGAACACCTTTGGGATGAACTGGAATGCCGACTGCGAGCCAGGCCTAATTGCCCAACATCAGTGCCCAACCTCACTAATGCTCATTACTGAATGGAAGCAAGTCCCTGCAGCAATGTTCCAACATGTAGCGGAAAGCCATCCCAGAAGAGTGGAGGCTGTTATAGCAGCAAAGGGGGGACCAACTCCATATTAATGCCCATGATTTTGGAATTATGTGTTCGACAAACAGGTGTCCAAATACTTTTCGGGATATAGTGTATTCATAACTAACCCAAGATAGTTCATCTTTGACGTTTACAGTGGGAGCAAATTAGTCATAGTGGGCAGAACAAGCAAGGAGGTGTGCAGAACAAGCAAGGAGGTGGGCAGAGCCAAGCAACGAGCTAGCGAGATCCTATTAGCGCATTATAGCATGTATTTGCATATTTCCATTAGAGAACGCCTCCACTGTGAACTGTGCATGTGCACAAACTCAATTTGGCCTTGTGCTCGGTGGCAGGTAGCCTGGTGGGTAGGAGTTTTGGGCCAGTAACCGAAAGATTGCTGGATCGAATTTCCAAGCCGACAAGATAAAAAACAGCTGTTCTGCCCCTGAGCAAGGCACTGTTCTGTGGATGTTGATTAAAGCAGCCCTTGGCTCCTCTCTAATTCAGGTTAAATGCGGAAGGCACATTTCAGTGGAATGCATTCAGGTGTACAACTGACTAGGTATCACCCTTTCCTCCTTCTAAACAATGCCATTTTTTTTTACTTTGGTAAAGTGTCAAGTCTATAAAACTTAGTGCACTGTGGTTGTAACAGATTGTAGTTTTGGGAACAGAAACATTTATTGAGATCAGCTGTTTCATCGATGAGAAAATTACCAGAATATTGGGCCAGTTTCACTTGGTTCCATCCTAATCCACTACCTGCAACCGGACTTCCTCTCATTATCATAAATGGTGGTGAGAAAACATTCTAAATGAATGCTTCAGCTTTATAGCCCCGGTGACGTGTCTGGGTTTCCCCTTCTGTCTGTGGACATACTCCTGTGTCAGTGAGAATCAGGGCTACCACTCAATGCAAGCCATTTCGATCTATGGTGTCCATAGATCAATTTCTAAGTGAAAATGTCAGTCGGAACCGGTACCAGAACTACGCAGGTCCCTTAAACAAGGGCCTTTACATCTAAGAGATTTAATAGCAAACCTACCAAATACGATGCCAAACCACTAATGTTCCTGTCTTTTGGTTGTGAAACTAAATAAGACAAAATAAGTGTCTGTCGTGTCTTTCAGGTACCAGCCGGACCTGCTCTATGGAAAGCCGGGCTGTAACAGGGAGAAGGATTGCCTGACATCACCAGAAGGGGAGTCGGAGCTGACGGAGTCTGAGTCCCACATCAACATGCTGAAGGAAGGAGGTTCCACCCTGCAGACGGTGCTCAAACCTCCCCTCGTACCCACAGAACAGTCCTCCTCTGTGGTCAACATGGCGGTCTGCCTCTTAGGTTTGCATTGCATCCCTGATCTATTCTTAAACTCCATGATGGCCATTTGAAATGTTCACAATGTTGTTTGTATCTGATGTTGTCTCACCAGTGGTGGACAACTCATTGCCTTAGATAATTATTTAAGTCTGTGTATTGTCTGTCCACAGTGTTGGTGGTGTGTGTGATCAGTGCTCTGACCACCTACCATGGATATGCCATCATTCGCATGGAGACCTGGATCCTGTGTTGTCTGGCCCTATCCCTGGTGGTCTTCATTGGCTGTGTGGTTCTCATCTGTCAACAGCCTCAAACCAGCAGGAAGGTCTCCTTCATGGTACCTATACAGATTACTATATTTTTTTAGGCAGAATCAGCCTACTGTCTACTGCCTACTACTACCATGACCCCTCAGTTTTCAAAAAATGATGTACAATGATTTTATACCATGTCAGTTTCAGACTCTCAGGTTGCAGTTGGAGGATACAATAAGCTGTGTTACTGATGGTTAGACTCTCTGTTGTCTATTCATACAGGTTCCACTCATCCCATTTCTTCCCATCCTGAGTATATTTGTCAATGTTTACCTCATGGTCCAGCTGAGTGGAGACACCTGGATACGCTTCTCCATATGGATGGCTGTGGGTAGGTGCCGCCCTCCAACATATCTGAAGCCTCAAACACATTGCGGTGAATCTATCTAGATGTCCACCTGCTGGCTCGTCCCAGGCCTGCAGAGGGGGAACCCTTTTGTAACCAGGCCTTCTCGGTCTCCCTGTCTTCCTCCCTCCAGGTTTCCTAATCTACTTTGGCTACGGAATGTGGCACAGTGTGGAGCGCCAGCGCAGGCTCCAGGACTCCCTCAGCAGCCGTGCCAAGCAGGAGAAGAAGAACAAGGGTCCAGAGAAGACCAGCCAGTGTTAAAGAAAGATCAGGGATCCACACAGACTCTAGAAGGTCACCTGGTGGCCCCTGCCCCAGCCAAGACACAGACACACTACAAGCACACAGCAGCTATCCCTAAATACACTACAGATGTAGGATCTTAATATGATCACTCTTTTATTGCTGACGATTTTCCTGAACCGCAGGAAATGCAGATGAGCTTCTTGATTTACATAAATTCCCTGAAATCCCACACTAACACATGGTTATATTAACAGTATTGCACTTTTCATGTAGTCTAATTTTGGCCAGCTAATAAACTAACCACCGATCAAGCAATATTATGGACTAAATGTTTAAATCCTGTTACTGCAGGATTATTTTGCTGTGGCAATACTGGTCAAATTAAGATCCTACATCTGTTTATACAGCTACATGCCATCTGTGCCTCAGTCACATGCCATTCTCCCAGTGGAGCTGCAGTATACTGTATTAATGGTCATGTGCCTTGGAGCAGTGAGGTGGGCTCATTATCAAATCAAATCGATGTCCGTCTCCATGACGATGTGACCAAGTAGGAAAGGCTGATTGGTCAGAAAGGTGTGGAAGCATCTCCAACAGTCAACAAGAAGAGACAGAAGACAGGAAATTACAGGTTTTGCATTTCCTATTACAATTACAGTCATGGACTAACTGTGGAAAGGCTTGGTATTTGGTTTTGGCCTAACTTTCTATGTCTTTTTCTGTAAGTCAGCTTATTCAGGAAGTTTGCTGTTGGAATCTATTGTCTTCGTGTAGAAAGGTCAGTAGGTCACACTATGCTAATATTAATACCCTGTTAGTGAAGCACAGACAATTTTCTAATCTTGCTGAAAAAACTAACTCTAAAACTAACTCTATCCAGGATTAATGACATGTACACTAAACCATTCATTTGCTTCTAAATAGTGGCCACATTCTGAATGTACATTCTGTACAAACGTAAACAGACATACTAACATGCACACACAGAATATTCATTTCATTCTTGGCATATATATATGCACATGCATCATTTTATGTGTGCATATCAATTTATTACAATCACAAATATGATATAACTGTTGGTGAATGGTATTTCTGAAATGTTTATCTGTTGAATGGTATTTCTGAAATGTTCATCTGATGTGTGTTTTCCATAATGGTACTAATGATTAAGTTTGTGCTCTATTTGACTTCTTGTCTTAATGTTCTTGCGACAGGTGTTGTTGGTGATCTAATCGAACACAAGTTTAACTAGTCTTTATAAATGTTCTATTCTGATTACTTGGATGTGTTGCCGTCATAATCGTTTTTACAATCGTGTCGTGAAGATTGTATGAAATGGAAGTGGAGTGAATAAGAGAATTGCTTGTTCGGTGTTTGATATCACATTCCGTACAAAAGACCGTTTCTGCATTGCTGTATTTTTTTGTGTGCAAGTGTTACATATCTTCTTAAGTCCTTTGGGAGATGTTTTGTCTGTTATTGCTAGACGGTGGACTGGACTGTCTTGAAATTTGCCATTTCTTGACAAAATATGCTCTACAGGCCACCTAGAGTCGCCCTTCTCATTTGATGCTAGTCCCTTCACTGTTTTCTGAATAGTTTCTTAGCATCACATATAAGATGTACCATACATGTTTTGCAGGATAATGTCCCAGGGAAAGTGACAGTTAATGACATTATTCAACAGATTTAAGTTACACTGGTCTTTCAGTGTTTAAATGGTCCATGCTTTTTTGCATTAACATTCTACTCCAAGTCGGAGCTTGATCAGTATTTAAAGGTGCCCCTCCCCTCTCCTCCTCTCGTTTTGTGTCCAAAAAGTTTATGTCGTCTACTTTGTAACTCTATCTTGGTTTCACAACCAATTTATGGGGTTTGATATGGATGAGCAGTGAGAGAGATATTTTAACATTCTTCTCTTGGAGTAGCAGAGACAAAAATCATGTAATTTTTCCCAAATTCCCAGGTTTTCCAGAAATGCCTGTTGGAAGATTCCTGGAATCAAGGGGGAATAAGCAGGAAATCCTCCAATTAGGATTTCTGAAATACCTAGGAGTTTTGGGGAAGTTACCAGATTTGTACAACCCTAATTAGGGAAGTATTTTAGGGTGTTCAGTTGCAGTTAATCCACTGATAGAGCTCTTAGACCTGTGGTATGATGATGATCTCAGAGTTCAACCTCAACCTCCGGTATTGAGAATTCCTGAACAATCTTAGTTTAGATGATTTTGATGTACATTTTCATTTGATCTTCTTGAAAGATAAGTGGCTGAGGTTATGCTATATCATGTCATGATAATTTACTGCAAAAGCATTATTATTATTATTATTATTATTATTTTTTACATTTGATTTCACTTGATCGATTTAAGTTGAGTTAGGTTAATTAAACGTGGAACAAAAGAGCAGAGCACATTATGTCCCAGGGGACCTAGATCAGGGTTCAGGCATATGTAGCTAGTGTTGTAGCTTATAAATATATCAACAGAATGATCCTCTGTAAATGTACCCATTATGTAGTGACATGGTTTTCCATTGTTTATACTAACTGTACTATTGTCAATAAATGTATTTTTTAATAAGATCAGTTTATGCAAGAGTCTATTCTGAGAGTGTTCTGCACATTGTCAGACATTGCAGTAACTCAGTGAGGGGAGGATATATAACTGCTTGTCTGTCTGTTGTAAATGGTTGGTATTAATAATTGGTAATAAAAACCTTCTTGGTTTAGAATTTGGGTCTGGACATCCAGATTTATCTGTGGTTCTCTCAATAAAACCCAAATAGGGTTGTGTGTTCTTCATTAAATCGCCTTTATAAACTGTAAATATGGGTTCGGACCAGCCCACCAGAGGGCATCAGAGCATGTATCTTAACAGAGAGAGAAAGAGCAAGAGGTCGAGAGAGAGAGATTCCCCTTTCTTCTCTTCTCCTTCATTCCACTGAGGAGGATGGATATATTAATCTAATCTAAACAGGTCTGCTGGAGCCTGCAGAGATCCAGGCAGTGTAGCACCCAGGTCTGACATCTCTCCTGCTGGGTCCCTCTCACTGCTCCTCTAGTCTCATTCGCGTCTGCTCACCATGAAGCCCTGCTGGGTCCTTTTAACTCTGGCCATACTCTGGCAGGAGCTCCAAAATGGTGAGTAACTTTCTGATCCTCTGTGTCTCTCCTCCATGTCTTCTTCTTTGTGTGTTTTCCTGAGTCTGAATACACTGCGGTTTCCGTTGATTCCGCCATCACTGTTTTGCTGTAATCGGAGAGCAGCCTTTGGGATTAGAAAATCTCATACTTCTGAGTTGATGTTGCCGTTTAGTTAAACAGCGACGGGAGTGAGGGGGAAAGGCATAGTCTGAAAGGTGATAGCAGTGATTTTAGGATTGGACACAATAGCAACATAATTTTTACAGAATAGTTTCTGTGGTGTTTGGTCACTCTGCAAAAGGCCTGCACAAACAATACATATTTTGTAAATTTTATGAAGTACAGTGAGCTCCAAAAGTATTGGGACAGAGACACTTTCGTTTGTTTTGGCTGTGTACTCCAGGACTTTGAAATTATACAACTATGATGTTAAAGTGCAGACTATCCATTTTAATTTGAGGGTTTTTTCATCAATATCGGGTGAACAGTTTAGAAATTACAGTACTTTTTGCGCACGCTATGGCTTTACAGCGCACGCTATGGCTTTACAGCGCACGCTATGGCTTCATATCAAGCTTGTAACTAGAAATTTGTTGTATGTATTTGCCGTTTGTTTTCGTTGTGTTTCAGATTATTTTGTGCCCAATAGAAATGAATGGTAAATAATGAGTTGTGTCATTTTGGAGTTACTTTTATTGTAAATAAGAATATGTTTCTAAACACTTCTACAATAATGTGGATGCTACCACAGATAATCCTGAATGAATCATGAATAATTGTGATACAATCTGGATTTGACACCTCAAACACTGAGGCTGCGCCACTCCGGAGCATGAGTGTTTATTCAGCGTAACTGCTTTTCATTTTAGAGATCTCTGCTTTCCAAATGTCCAATACAGAACAAATTAAACAAACAATGAGCTGAAATATCATCAAAAGTCAGAACTATTATGCTGTTGACAAATCTGTTCCCCTAAATATACCTGTAATATGTTTTGTCTGGAACATACCCGATATCCCATTAATTAAACTAACTCAAATAACAGAATCACATATCCATAATTTATACAAAACTATTTATCACACCAAATAGAATATACTGCAGACAGATGGGAGTTGTTGAGGTTTGGACATGTGGCAGCAAGGAAAAGTCCCATGTTTCCTGTTCTGCGGTTGTTACAGCCGTGAGTTATATTATTGAGTAGCTTTCTAGATGGGAACACTGCACTGTTCCTTACTACTCTGACTGTCTCTTTTGCTGTGTTCAGATGCTAGTCGAAAATAGGAAACTCAAACATGTCAGACTTGCTAACTTGTAGCATCTGTGTCTGTCTCTGTGGAGGTGTGTCATTCCACAGTGGGACTGCTGGGGTGGGTCACTGTTAATACTGTTCTAACCTCCCTCCCTCTGTTGGTTTAGGTGCCTGCCAGCAGGTCAATCGTAGGAAGGAGGCGGGAGAGAACCGCATCAGGCCTGGAGGCAAGCGGGCCAAGGTTCGCTACCCCAAACTGAAGGAGAAGGAGGCAGGAGGAAGAGGGCAGTCCATCCTGACCCAGGTCCTGGATAAGGGCCGTTTCCTGAGGCTGGGAGAGAGCGTGAGCCTCAGCCCTGGTAACAACATAGAGCTGCGTTGTAAAGGCAGTAACATCGGCTGGTCCTACCCTATCTACCTGGACACCTTCAATGACTCCCGACTCAGGTGACCTGAAGGTTGCGTCCCAAATGGAACCTGATTCCATATTTAGTGCACTAATTTTGACCAGGGCCCATAGGGCTTTGTAGTGCACTATATAAGACATAGGGTGCTATTTGGGATGAATCCATTGATTAACAGATGACTTGTTCTGTCTCATCACCATGCCTCCAGCTGATAGTAACCTAACAATGATTAATAATGTTAATGTCCCCCATCTGATTCACTCCCACCATGCAGCATCAAGAAGAGTGACAAATACAGCCAGTTTATCCTGACGTCTCCCTCTGCTGCCGACACAGGGATGTACAGCTGCTGGGTCACACTGTGTGACGGATCGGAGTGTCTCAAAGACCCCGACCGCACCTCCAGGACTTATATCTACTTCCCAGGTGAGCAGGGTGCCTTTACTACTGTAAAACCTATTTATACTTCATCAACCTAACACAAAACATGTTATTTAAATCGCCTCCATTCAGACTAATCCCCTCGTATTGTATATTCAAATTCTTTACTTCAAATCATCTCTACCCTCGTCCCCCCTTCCCCTCCAATCAGACAAGGATGATCTCTTCGTCCCCTCCACCATCCACTTTGAGATTGTCTACCTGCGTCCGGACAGGACTGCTGTTATCCCATGTCGTGTGACCAGTCCGCTGGCCAAGGTGTCCCTGCACAGAGAGGTCCCCCCAGAAGAGATGGAAGTGGATGGGACACTGGTCTCCTACGACCCAACCAAGGGCTTCATCCTCCAGAAGCCCAGTCCAGAGCACCAGGGAGTGTTTTACTGTAAGGCTGTGACCAAAGCCATCCCACAGATCTCCACAAAGTACCAGCTGCTTTACGTGGAGGGTAGGAACCTAGCAACCGTGCACCATCACACATAACAAAAACATTGGTTTTCAATATATCACAATATGGAACATTTGTTGTCAAATCACAATACTAGTGATCACGTTAACATTAGTAAAAGTAAAGTAAAAAAAAATGCAAATCTATATTATAGCATCAGAGTCCCCATCTCTGTATCAAATTTGAATGACTTAAAGCAATAACTGACAGGCAAAGGCAATTAACTTTTAACACAATAGTTGATTAGAAGTCTACCTCTATCTGAGACAATTTTACACAGTTATGAATCAGCTCTGCTGCTGTCTACTAGGGGCCCTGGTCAAAAGTAGTGCACTAAAGGGAAAAGGGGTGCCATTTGGGACGCATACTTGATCTGATGTGTGTCATCAGCTTCCAGGAATAGAGTGTATTTAGAGTGTGATATCAAAAGGCTGTTCCACTGTAGGGCTCGATGTTTAAGTGGACCTGTGCCTACTGCAGTGGAAACATTAACCCACTTTGGCTGCTTTAAGTGGGATGGATCAGTGGTGAATTTATGAAATGGAAACTGTGTGGTTCAGGGCCGAGTTTTTAAAAAGTTATCTGATAGGATTAAATATATAGAAATAGAAAGAATAGAACCACATTCAAGACAATGATACAGCAGTTCTATTCATTATATTTCTATGTATTTAATCCTATCCGATTGCTTAAAAACTGGTGATCTCAATCTCTCACTTCAGTTTTGACAGGAAGGCGGAGAGAACAGTATTAAGGTTTAGGTGGAGGTCGACCAAGAAAGTATGTTTCCAATCCAATCCCTGCTGTCCACTAGAAATGTATTCCATCTTAAAACAGTCAGTGACAGCACCTGGTCAATAAAATTGTTTGTCCCATACAGATCCTATAACAAATGTCCTATTTAATTCTGTGGTTTGTCCTTCCTTAACTCTGTTGGCAGTGCCCAGTGGCCCACCATACGTTACCATTGAAGCGTCCCTTTCCTCTGCGAGGGGAGGAGACAACATCAACATCACCTGTACTGTCCTGGGAGAGCCAGAGATGGACGTCACCTTCACATGGACCTATCCTGGACAGGTAAACTGGATGTCACTGTTTCTCAGAGATGCTTGATCTAGATGTTTCATCTCTTCAGCTTGTGAGACGTAGCCTGACAAAGGGAAATCTGCAGTTGCTACATCCATTTTTGGACTTAAATTGCTATGTATCCATTATGACTCATATGCTTAGTTCAACTGTCGTACCCCTTCAGAACCCAAAGTATAAGGTTGTTTTATTCCAATGTTTGCAAACAAAGTAAATGTAAACAAATACTATATAGCCTCAAAATATTGTTAAAACCAGGGACGCAACTTTTAATGGGGACGGGGGGACATGTGCCCCCACATTCTGAAATTGCATTTTTGTCCCCCCCAGTTTTATAATTGGAATGTGATACAAAACAAGGAAACGGTGTGCTTAGGACCATGGTCGGGTAGGCTGTTTGGAGTGTTTATTCGACTGGATATATACACTGCTCAAAACAATTAAGGGAACACTTAAACAACACAATGTAACTCCAAGTCAATCACACTTCTGTGAAATCAAACTGTCCACTTAGGAAGCAACACTGATTGACAATAAATTTCACATGCTGTTGTGCAAATGGAATAGACAACAGGTGGAAATTATAGGCAATTAGCAAGACACCCCCAATAAAGCAGTGGTTCTGCAGGTGGTGACCACAGATCACTTCTCAGTTCCTATGCTTCCTGGCTGATGTTTTGGTCACTTTTGAATGCTGGCGGTGCTTTCACTCTAGTGGTAGCATGAGACGGAGTCTACAACCCACACAAGTGGCTCAGGTAGTGCAGCTCATCCAGGATGGCACATCAATGCGAGCTGTGGCAAGAAGGTTTGCTGTGTCTGTCAGCGTAGTGTCCAGAGCATGGAGGCGCTACCAGGAGACAGGCCAGTACATCAGGAGACGTGGAGGAGGCCGTAGGAGGGCAACAACCCAGCAGCAGGACCGCTACCTCCGCCTTTTTGTAAGGAGCACTGCCAGAGCCCTGCAAAATGACCTCCAGCCGGCCACAAATGTGCATGTGTCTGCTCAAACGGTCAGAAACAGACTCCATGAGGGTGGTATGAGGGCCCGACGTCCACAGGTGGGGGTTGTGCTTACAGCCCAACACCGTGCAGGACGTTTGACATTTGCCAGAGAACACCAAGATTGGCAAATTCGCCACTGGCGCCCTGTGCTCTTCACAGATGAAAGCAGGTTCACACTGAGCACGTGACAGACGTGACAGAGTCTGGAGACGCCGTGGAGAACGTTCTGCTGCCTGCAACATCCTCCAGCATGACCGGTTTGGCGGTGGGTCAGTCATGGTGTGGGGTGGTATTTCTTTGGGGGGCCGCACAGACCTCTATGTGCTCGCCAGAGGTAGCCTGACTGCCATTAGGTACCGAGATGAGATCCTCAGACCCCTTGTGAGACCATATGCTGGTGCGGTTGGCCCTGGGTTCCTCCTAATGCAAGACAATGCTAGACCTCATATGGCTGGAGTGTGTCAGCAGTTCCTGCAAGAGGAAGGCATTGATGCTATGGACTGGCCCGCCCATTCCCCAGACTTGAATCCAATTGAGCACATCTGGGACATCATGTCTCGCTCCATCCACCAACACCACGTTGCACCACAGACTGTCCAGGAGTTGGCGGATGCTTTAGTCCAGGTCTGGGAGGAGATCCCTCAGGAGACCATCCGCCACCTCATCAGGAGCATGCCCAGGCATTGTAGGGAGGTCATACAGGCACGTGGAGGCCACACACACTACTGAGCCTCATTTTGACTTGTTTTAAGGACATTACATCAAAGTTGGATCAGCCTGTAGTGTGGTTTTCCACTTTAATTTTGAGTGTGACTCCAAATCCAGACCTCCATGGGTTGATAAATTTGATTTCCATCGATAATTTGTGTGATTTTTGTTGTCAGCACATTCAACTATGTAAAGAAAAAAGTATTTAATAAGAATATTTCATTCATTCAGATCTAGGATGTGTTATTTTAGTGTTCCCTTTATTTTTTTGAGCAGTGTATATATATATATGCACACAGTGTATATGTGCACACAGTGTATATGTGCACACAGTGTATATGTGCATACAGAAAATATTCAGAACCCTTGACTTTTTCCACCTTTTGTTACATTTCAACCATATTATATAATTGATTAAATAGTTTATTTCCCTCAATCTACACACAATACCTTATGACAAAGTGAAAACTGTTTTTTAGAAATGTTTGCAAGTGTATAAAAAATAAGTAAATGTGATAGTTTTTTAAAAGTATTCAGACCCTTTACTCAATACTTTGTTGAAGCACCTTTCGCAGCAATTACAGCCTTGAGTCTTCTTGGGTGTGATGCTGCAAGTTTGGCACACCTGTTTTTGGGAAGTTTCTCTCATTCCTCTCTGCAGATCCTCTCAAGCTCTGTCAGGTTGGATGGGGAGCGTCGCTGCACAGCTATTTTCAGGTCTCTCCAGAGATGTTTGATTGGGTTCAAGGCCGGGCTCTGGCTGGGCCACAAGGGCATTCAGGGACTTGTCCCGAAGCCACTACTACGTTGTCTTGGCTGTGTGCTTAGGGTCATTGTCCTGTTGGAAGGTCAGCCATCGCCTCAGTCTGAGGTCCTGAGCACTCTGGAGCAGGCTTTCATTAAGGAGCTCTCTGTACTTTGCTCCATTCATCTTTTCCTTGATCCTGACTAGTCTCCCAGTCCCCGCTGCTGAAAAACATCCCCATAGCATGATGCTTCCACCACCATGCTTCACCATAGTGATGGTGTCAGGTTTCCTCCAGATGTGACGCTTGGCATTCAGGCCAAAGAGTTCAATCTTGGTTTCATCAGACCAAAGAATCTCATTGTCTGAGTCCTTTAGGTGACTTTTGGCAAACTCCAAGCGGGCTGTCATGTGCCTTTTACTGAGGAGTGGCTTCCGTGTGGCCACTCTACTATAAAGGCCTGATTGTTGGAGTGCTGCAGAGATGGTTGTCCTTCAGGAAGTTCTCCCATCCACAGAGGAACTCTGGAGCTCTGTCAGAGTGACCATCAGGTTCTTGGTCACCTCCCTGACCAAGGCCCTTCTCCCCCGATTGCTCAGTTTGGCCGCGCGGCCAGCTCTAGGAAGAGTCTTGGTGGTTCCAAACTTCTTCCATTTAAGAATGTTGGGCGGCCACTGTGTTCTTGGGGACCTTCAATGCTGTAGACATTTTTTGATACCCTTTCCCAAATCTGTGCCTCGACTCAATCCTGTCTCGGAGCTCTACAGCCAATTCCTTCGACCTTATGGTTTGGTTTTTGCTCTGACATGCACTGTCAACTGTGGGACCTTATATAGACAGGTGTGTGCCTTTCTAAATCATGACCAATCAATTGAATTTACCACAGGTGGACTTCAATCAAGTTGTAGAAACATCAAGAATGATCAATGGAAACATGATGCACCTAAGATTAATTTTGAGTCTCATGGCAAAGGACATGAATAGTTGTGTAAATAAGGGATCGCTGTTTTTATTTTTAATAAATTTGTAAAAACCCGTTTCCACTTTGTCATTACGGGGTATTGTGTGTAGATTGACATTTTTATTTATTTAATCCATTCTAGAATAAGGCTGTAAAGTAACAAAATGTGGAAAAAGTCCAGGGGTCTGAATACTTTCCGAATGCACTTGGTATTTATGTCGTCCCACACCACTTCTATAAGCAAAGTTGCGCCCCTGGTTAAAAATATCATTTTGATGTCATGGATGGTCATAGCTCAGTCTATACATTTGAGTGGTTACATTTCTACAGTCTCATCCCTAATCTTTTTAGAGACGGGTGGGGGTCCGCTTTGTTTCAACAGCAGATAGCTGCTTTAATTGTGACTTTCTAGTTAAAGGAACATTTAAAAAAATCATACAAATCATTCCACACTCCATTTCACCCTCCCTTGTTACCGTTCTCCTGGAAAATGGCTCAAATCAAGCTCCTTTGGGAGCTATAGTATGAGCTAGTCCTCTCTTTCTGTGCTCTGTTCAGAACCTCCGTCCTGTTAGTGTGCGTGATTCGTGGAGGCTGATCAACAGAGGAATGGGACACACCACCCGCATCTCTCAGAGCGTCATAGCCGTTGATGACCTGGAGACCATCGACTTTGGAAGATACATATGCAGAGCCAAGAACAAGCTTGGGGAGACCGCTGTGGCCACCAGTGTCCACTCTAACTAGCCACAAATAACACTTAACCTGTATAGGCAACATTCCACATTAGGCCTCTTGCAGCTTGTGTAGATTTCAACTATATGTTTGCCACTTTGCTGAGGTGTATTGACCAATAAGGCTAGCACAGGAAGTATACTAGTTGAGCTAGTATACTCAAAACCAGTGTCAGTTTGACTAGCTGTTATCCAGTAAAAATCTGTGTAAATATCCATTTAGAAATATTAATGTATCCAGCTTATGTAGATGCACATTTACTCAATGTCTTGGAGGACATTAAAGATATCTTCATACATTTACCTCCTCTATGATGTATGGTGAAGCTCTTCCTGGGCACACATCTTTCCCTTCTGTGGGGAAAGACATTTTACAATGAAACAATATTGGATGCTTTGTTGGAGGATTTGATAAGTCTAAAAGGAAAACCGTCATGTGAGAGAAGCCTCTGCTCCCTCTCTCTGGTGTGAAGGGGAAGGAATAGAAACCGTGTGCCCTGCCTCACTCCTAATGGACTCCGTATGTGGAATGTGAATTGCAGGCCCAGATCTTATTTTAGTCCAGTATAACACACGTACTGCATTTCCACCTCTCTCTCAACAGAAACGTACTAGGCTGTTGCAGTCTCTTAGAATGAGCTATACTGAACATTTAAAGTGTTGGTTTCATGAGCTGAAATAAAAGATCCCAGAAATGTTCCATACACACAATCTTATTTTGCTCAAATTATGTGCACAAATGTTTGAATTTCTCCTTTGTCAAGATAATCCATCCACCTGACAGGTGTGGTTTATCAAGAAGCTGATTAAAGAGCATGTTCATTACACAGGTGCACCTTGTGCTGGGGACAAAAGGCCACTTGTCACACAATACCACAGATGTCTCGTTTTGAGTGTGCAGGAACCGCCACCCGAGCTGTTGCCAGAGAATTTCATGTTAATTTCTCTACCATAAGCCACTTACAACAGCGTTTTAATTTGGTAGCATGTCCAACCAGCCCTGGACCTCCACATCCAGCTTCTTCACCTGCGGGATCGTCTTAGACCAGCCACCCAGACAGCTGATGAAACTGAGGAGTATGTCTGCGCCTGTGCCTTCCCAGGCCCACCCATGTGAAATCCATAGATTAGGGCCGAATGAATTGTAACGCAGTAAAATTGTTGCGTTAACATTTTTGTTCAGTATACAGAGCTAAGCAGTGTTGAGGTAATTGTACACAAAATCTAGTTTCATCTACCAACCAAGTAAGAAACAGAATACATCACCATAAATATATATCTGCTTTAGATTTCATAATAGGACTTTATTAATTGCATATATTAAACAGTTTTTTCAACACCAGTAATCTCCACATCCAAACAAGTACTAATTTGTGACATATCCAAAACACGTCCATCACGCTTAGCTTCTTCTTGCATTTTAACCTTAGTGACATCTTTGTAAAGACCCCCCATTTTAAAGCTGTAGTAGGAGGATTGGATGAGGGAGGGGTGCTAGATAACAGGTCATCAAACATGCAAACATTTATTTGAATTGGTCCCATGGTCAAACAAACCAACGAACATTAAAAACACAGCTTTGAGTCATCAGGAAACCTAACTGAACAGTTAGAGGTCTATATAACCTGTAGAACTGAACAGTTAGAAGTCTATATAACCTGTAGAACTGAACAGTTAGAGGTCTATATAACCTGTAGAACCGAACAGTTAGAAGTCTATATAACCTGTAGAACTGAACAGTTAGAAGTCTATATAACCTGTAGAACTGAACAGTTAGAGGTCTATATAACCTGTAGAACTGAACAGTTAGAAGTCTATATAACCTGTAGAACTGAACAGTTAGAAGTCTATATAACCTGTAGAACTGAACAGTTAGAAGTCTATATAACCTGTAGAACTGAACAGTTAGAAGTCTATATAACCGGTAGACGGGTAATAACAGGAAAAAAAAAAGTACAGTTCGGAAGCGCAGGACGCCCATTAATTACCATGGAAACGCCATTAACCTTTTAAAAACACAGGAAATGATTGCTAATATCCAGTTTATGAAGACAATTGCATGTAGCATGTGGTGCATGCATCACTGAAAGCGAAGTTCCTGCAGTGAAAGCATTCATGAATGATCTATGAGGAGTGAACACAATGTTATTGAGTACTGTGTGTTGTACAAGGGTTTATGTTTACCTAATTTTCATCAATTAATATACAGATTACAGGATTCATGTTTGATTTCCAAATCAAAGGGAGATTCAATGTTATTTTTGGATTCCTAGCCGTGCTGATTCTCATAGCAATATTATGACAGACAGGAGCAGAGCATATTCCCGGTCAGTCAACACACAGGTCTGCCTTTGGCCACCAGCACCACTCCTTCCCATTTTCAGAGGGAAAACCAGCAACACGCTTTTGCTGACCACGAGAAAGAGTAACAAAAATAGTGTCTCATTATATAGTCCTGAGATGTCCTATAATAACCCTAACCCTCTGATGTCCTATAATAACCCTAACCCTATGGCTGATGTCCTATAATATCAGACAAGGCAGAAAGAACAAGAGGCGGTCTCACTCAGTAAGTGCTTCTGTGCAACAGTCTTTTCTCATAGAGTCATTGATCTGTAGTAAGTGTCAACAGAAAGTAGAGCCATTCAGGGATATTGTAGCCATCTCTGGATGACATGCGGCAATCCCGGCCAGCTAATATAGCTCTTAAGTACGGAGGGTTGACTCGGTCCAAACAGAAAGGAGTGAGAGAGGCTGCTTCCTGGACCCAGTCCAATCAGAGGAGAGAAAGAGTCTGCTTCCTGGAAGCGGTGGGCTGCTGTTATCTGGGTGAGACTGGAGGGCTGGAGAAGACGGCAGAGCTGCGAGGTGATTGGATGGGGCTGGTGAAGACGGCAGAGCTGCGAGGTGATTGGAGGCCGAGGGAATGGTGGGAGGGAGAGGTGGGGGACAGCTTGTGGGGGCTGCTTGGGTCCCCATTGTGCAGCTTCCAGATGAGCTCCTCATTCTCCATAGACAGACGCTTGTTCACCTTTGATTCCTTATGGAGAGACTCCTGCAGCACCGCCTGCTCTGTGGACAGTTGTCTGTAAAGCGGTGTCAAGACAGGAGTTAAGAGAGCAAAAAACACCCGGATACATAGAAGCCCATAGACACCCATTCCCAGGCTGACTTAAGACTACAGGAGTAAGAGAAGGAGTGGTTGTTTTACCTCGACAGAGCAGCATGTCTGTCCATGCGGGCTTTCAGATCCTCATTCTCCTGCTGGACTTTTTTAAGGCATTCGTCCAGCTTAACACTTTTCTCCGTCTACAAAAAATCCACAACATTAAAAATGCAAGACTAAATCAAAAAAGCATCGGTCTTAAAATGTATGTCTGAACTATATGTCATTAACAGTGAGTGGGTGTGGTATCTATGGTGCTCACCATTTTGGCCATCTGCATCAGTTTGTGGTCCTGTTGGTGCAGCTGTTTGTTCTTGATATCCAGCACTACCTTGAGGCTCTCCAGTTCCTGTTCCAGATACAGGGTGTGGGAGTCCTTCTGGAACAGAACAAAAAGAGGGTGAGTAACACTGTTCTGCATCAGTTTGTGGTTCTGTTCATGCAGCTGTTTGTTCTTGATATTCAGCACCACACTGAGGCTCTCCAGCTCCTGCTCCAAATACAGGGAGTCCTTCTGGAAAAGGGAGGTCTGAATGAGTGTGATAATTCCAGATGAGGCTAACCTCTTCCCATAACTCATTCAACCCTAAATCCATGAACAACTCAGAGGGTAACATACCTAGGTGACAAAAACACCCCACTGTGTAAGCCCTAGCAACACATACATGCCACACATACATGCCACACATAGGGCTGTGGCGGTCATGACATTGACCATTAATTAAAATAAACATGTTTAGCATCTCCAGGCCTCCCCTCGTACAAGTCGCATGCATGCATGCCACTAATGCCCACCTTTGGAACATCTACATTTAAAAAAAGTCTAATGAACTGTATACACCATCACAATACATCCCTTATGTATTTTAGGTCTAAAGAAACATTATATAATTACATTTTGTTTAACAAAACGTAAAGGATATTTTTCCCATTCTGGAGCAGGTGCGCAGGATTTGAGAAATCAATTGAATTTACACCATCAAATGGTCAGGAACAGGGGCAGGTTTAAAAAGTATCCCGTCATATAGCGAATGGAGACTGAGTTCCAGTGGTCAGTTATTATGCAGGAAAGGCTACTACAGTCATTTCACTCCAACCATCAATCACTGTTTAAGGAGCATGCAGCCTCACTGCGCGACAGGTGATATTCCACCCAAACTCTGTATGCCATGGGCTCTCCAACGCTGTTCCTGCAGCTACCCAGTGCTTCATTTTGTGAAACAAAGTTAAATCTGTTCAGCCACTCTGCGCACTGGAGTAAGGAATGAAGGAGAGAGAGAAAGATGGAAATGCACAGTGGTGAGATATTCTGTAGCTAAAGGTAACGTCAGCCTATTAATTACATACAAAGAAAAAGCTCTATTACTAAGCTAATAAAAAATAAAATACAAATTCACTATAACTGTAGGCTAACTCTGTAAGCCGTCCTGCACAATAAACCAACAGCATCGCCTAGGCCCATAAGTTGTCTCCCAGACTCATGAATAGAACGTTAGGAGAATAGCATAAGGTCCATCCAGTATGCATTATAATACAGTCCACACTCAAAGGCGATCACTAATTTGTAACCATTTTTGGAGTATAGGCTAGGCCAATTATGTGCCAAAGACATCTTGAATCAGTTTTTTAATGTTTTTCTGCTGTGTGTAATATGCAGTAGGCTATGTATTGTATATGGAACAAAAATAAACAACATGCAACAAAGTCAATTATTTTACTGAGTTACAGCTCATTTAAGGAAATCAGTCACCTGAAATAAATTCATTAGGCCCTAATCTATGGATTTCACATGACTGGTCAAGGGCGCAGCCACCCCCTCGGGAGCTGACCCAGCCAATCAGAATGCATTTCTCCCCCCCACAAAAGGGCTTTGTTACAGAAAGAAATACTCCTCAGTTTCAGATGTCCAAGGTGGCTGGTCTCAGATGATACCACTTGTGAAGAAGCCGGACGTAGAGGTCCTGGGCTGGCGTGGTTACACGTTGTGAGGCCGGTTGGGCATACTGCCAAATTCTAAAAAAAAACTTGAGGCTGCTTACGGTAGAGAAATTAACATTCAAATTGTCAGCTAACAGCTCCGGTGGACATTCCTGCAGTCAGCATGCCAATTGCACACTCCCTCAAAACTTGGCATTGTGTTACGTGACAAAACGGCACATTTTAGAGTGGCCTTTTATTGCCCCCAGCACAAGGTACACCTGTGTAATGATCATGCTGTTTAATCAGCTTCTTGATTTGCCACACATGTCAGGTGGATGGATTATCTTGGCAAAGGAGAAATAATCACTAACAGGGATGTAAGCACATTTGTGCACAAAATTCTAGAGAAATAAGCTTTTTGTGCATAGGAACATTTCTGGGACCAACACTTTAAATGTTGCGTTTTTTATTTGTTCAGTATATAAACGGCACAATCATTATTACATTTATTTGCATATAAGTGTTTTGAATGAATCATCACCTTATAAAGTGCTGTCTATTTCATTGTATTAGGCTTTGAAACAACATCCACAACAACCATGTTTTACACTCAGTTTAACCTGTTGTTGAACTTCTTTCTTCAAATTGATCAATTACAGTGAGGTGAGTTTTAAAAGCATGAAACTGTTTGGATACGTGTTTGATGTGATTTTCAATTGTATTTGCGTTGATGTCATAGTAGTTAGAGGGACAATAGAGTCCTGAGTACCAGGCCAATAGCAACGTGATGATCGTTAGCGAATGGGGTACTACTAATGCATGTCCAGACTGCATAAGAGGAGATTACCATGACTCGGTCATGACCGCCGGTGTGGCGGTAATACTTTCACCACAACAGCCTTATTCAAACATAGTCAATGCCTTCAATCACATAGCAGGGGAGAATTAAAGTCATTCTAGGTTGTAAAACTATACACCGTGTGGTGTTTTAACTATACAGCATGACTCCCATAGCCCCAAGCAGGCAGTGGACCACTGGGTTGGTGCTAGCAGTTATTGTCAGACTATTTCTAGTCTATCAGTGTGGCTGGAAGGGTAGTACAGAGGTCTTTATCTCAATCCCCTCATGTGCATTGTTAGAATGCTGAGAAGAAAAGGTCACCCACTCAATACTGATTATGACCGACAGCAGCCTAACTTTAACAACGCACTCTTGGGTGGTGTCAGAAATGGCACCCTATTCACTTTATAATGCACTGCTTTGACCAGAGGCGCTGGTTGGAAGGAGTGCACTACATAGGAAATAAAGACAAAAATAGAAAACTATCAATATATATACACACTGGAGGTCCTGTATGCCTCAGTTGGTATTGTGGGTTCAATTACCAGGGCCACCCATACGTAAAATGTGCACGCATGACTGTACGTTGCTTTGGACAAAGGTGTCTGCTAAATGGCATATCTGACATCATCATTTTATTATGGAGGGAGATAGGGCAGTGCTGTTGCCTAGTGTCAATAACACTCATCTTGGAACGTTATTGGAGTGGGCCGTAAGATAAGAGTGAATGTGAGGGGTGTGGCGTGTTGGCAGTACCTGACTTCTCTCAGCCAGCTCCCTCCTCTGGTCCTCCTCTGCCTTTATCCTGTGGTTCAGGGTCGTGTTCTCCTCGATGAGCTCCTGAATCTGGCCCTGATGAACATCACATCATGAGGACACGATCTCCTAACCTCTCCCGAGACAAAATAACTTGGAATATATTTTGATATGTGAAGCTGAAGCTTACAGATAAAGTGGCTTCAGCCTCCTTCAGTTTTTTGTCCAATGTCTGCAGCTCCCGCTCATGAGCTTGACGGAACTCTGAGAGAGAGATCAGTTTAACAGAATTATATTGCAAGACAGTCAAAATCAGTTAAAAAAAAATGACTAACACGTGCTTTGCTGATTTTTACCTTGCAGTTACTTAAGATTTTGTAATTTTTTAAACGGTGTACATGACAGGATGAATGTACCTTTTAGAGACTCTTCATACTGCTGTTTAACCACTTGGATCTGTTCAGAGTTGCTGGCCTCCAGCTCTAACGTCACAGCCTCGTGGCTGGTTCTCAACTCCGTCATCTTCAAAAAGAGAAGGAACATGGTTTTAGGAACATTCATAATCAAAAACAAAAGCAACGTATAAAAAGCTATTACCACCATCTATTTCCCCAGTCAAATTAACTCATGGACACCATGTGTGTCTGCTTGCAGTTTTAAGGAAGTTGCTAACTAGCATTAATGCAATTGTCAACTAGTGTTAGTGCAATGTAAGTCTATGGTAACTGCTAGCATGCTAGTATTTACCATAGACTTAGTCATTGAGCTAACGCTAGTTAACGCTGGCTTATGAAACACTCTTAACTTCCTTCATACTGGATGCAGAGACCTAAAAATGGTATCCGTGAGTTCACCCGGCTCTGGGGAAGCAGATAAAGGGCTTCACCCGACTCTGGGGAAGCAGATAAAGGGCTTCACCCGACTCTGGGGAAGCAGATAAAGGGCTTGACTGACAAAATCCCGAAGTATCCCTTTAACAGGTGCATTATGAATCATCACATCAATAGTAACGGATAGATCATGAAAAGCCTTTAGGCCTTTAAACTACTTAAGATCAAATAAACCAACACAGTACAGACTGCCAAAAACACTTATTCCAAACAGATAGAATTTCAATTTTATTCAGTGAGTCAGTTTGCGTAAGACAGTATGCATCCCCAAATGGCACACTATTCCCTTTAAAGTACACAACTTTGACTAGGGTCCATAGGGCTTTGGTCAAAATGAGCGCACTATAAAAGGGAACAGTGTGTAATTTGGGGTGCAGTCAGCATCAATAGAGCAACCTTCAGCATCAGGATGAAACCAGCTCCACGCTGACAGTATACCGACAGATAGCCCCAGGTCTGATTTGTGGACTACTTTCTGCAGTGACCAATTTTCCTTGAAATGAATCTAGCTGAGTAGTACGCTCTGTGAATGACTCAACAGAATGACTGCAAAGGACACTGATGGATATTGTGTATGTCAGGAATGAACAAATCTCTAAACAATTATCTCATTGTCAGACAGACAGACAGGACTGAGCCCTGAGAGACTGAGGGGGCGACAGTGTCATGTGTAGTTGTATTAAGACTTGACACTGTGGGTGCATTCCAATCCTCTCAAGCCCTTCTACATTTTTACTGATCTGAAATAAACAGACTTCTCCAGTAAAAAGAAGGAACAGAGCCACGTTTAGCCTATTGGCACTCTTCTACGTCCCAAATGGCACCCCAATCCCTTTGTAGTGCACTACTTTTGACCAAATCTCATAGGGCTCTGGTAAAAAAAAAGTAGTGCACTATATAGGGAATAGGGTTCCATTAGGGACGCACCCAGTAGCTTTAATGTACCTGCTGCTCCATGAGGGCCTTGCACCGGTCTGCCTCCTCCTGGTAGGTCAGGTGGATCTTGTCCCACTCGGCCTGGTAGAACACCCTGAGCCTCTCCTCCAGCTGGGCCAGCTCTGTGTGGTGCTGCTCCTGCATCGTCTGGAGCACGCCCTCCAATGCCCTACACACCTCATCCTTCTCCCGCTCCAACAACTCACACGAGCGGGCCGAGTTCACTGCAGGGTGCCAGTAGGATCCACAGCAGAGGGGAAATCATTTAGTTTTGTGGAACTGTATTTTCTAACGGGAAATGTGTTTGTCTCATATCTTATCAAAGAAGAACAGCATTAGATAAACAATCTAACAGTCTAACAAAGGGGCTGAGAAGGCTAGTGGGTTCAGCACTGAGACTCCAAGTCATGTGTGCCTGCAATCTCTTAGTTGTGCTTATTGGATTTCTTTATTTACATTTTTCAATGTGACATTTCATGGATGTTTATTTAAAGATGAAATAAATAAAAATGTCAATGACGGTAAATACATCAGAAATGGTCAGTTCTGAGAAAGGGGAAATAAGAGTATTGAAATTCACCCTGCGTGCACAGGGGCAAGTAAACACTTTGGGAACAACTGAACAGTAAAACTCGAGGCTCATGTTACGACATACAGCATTGGAAAGGCAAACGCATTTATAAAAATATAACCCAGTGCCCGCCTCTGGCTGACTGCAGAGCACACTGCCTTACCCAGTGCCCGCCTCTGGCTGACTACAGAGCACACTGCCTTACCCAGTGCCCGCCTCTGGCTGACTACAGAGCACACTGCCTTACCCAGTGCCCGCCTCTGGCTGACTACAGAGCACACTGCCTTACCCAGTGCCCGCCTCTGGCTGACTACAGAGCACACTGCCTTACCCAGTGCCCGCCTCTGGCTGACTACAGAGCACACTGCCTTACCCAGTGCCCGCCTCTGGCTGACTACAGAGCACACTGCCTTACCCAGTGCCCGCCTCTGGCTGACTACAGAGCACACTGCCTTACCCAGTGCCCGCCTCTGGCTGACTACAGAGCACACTGCCTTACCCAGTGCCCGCCTCTGGCTGACTACAGAGCACACTGCCTTACCCAGTGCCCGCCTCTGGCTGACTACAGAGCACACTGCCTTACCCAGTGCCCGCCTCTGGCTGACTACAGAGCACACTGCCTTACCCAGTGCCCGCCTCTGGCTGACTACAGAGCACACTGCCTTACCCAGTGCCCGCCTCTGGCTGACTACAGAGCACACTGCCTTACCCAGTGCCCGCCTCTGGCTGACTACAGAGCACACTGCCTTACCCAGTGCCCGCCTCTGGCTGACTACAGAGCACACTGCCTTACCCAGTGCCCGCCTCTGGCTGACTACAGAGCACACTGCCTTACCCAGTGCCCGCCTCTGGCTGACTACAGAGCACACTGCCTTACCCAGTGCCCGCCTCTGGCTGACTACAGAGCACACTGCCTTACCCAGTGCCCGCCTCTGGCTGACTACAGAGCACACTGCCTTACCCAGTGCCCGCCTCTGGCTGACTACAGAGCACACTGCCTTATTGGCAGTACAAAGACATACCCATGAGTTATCAAAAACACATTTTCACAATTGTCTGAAATCAGTGTCAAGTCCTTGGTATTTTTTTTATATTGACTCACTTCTGTCCTACTTGCAACATATGTCTGCTACAGTAGAACAGTACACCAGCTTTACAGTTTGAACATAGACAGTAGAAACAGCAGCATGTCCAACACAATGTACATGCTGCTGGGGGTACTGGAGGACTGGAGTTGGGAGACACTAATATAAACTAAGCAACAGACACACGGCTCTGGTGGGCCCTTGCGTGCTGTGCCACATTCCTGGTATAGACAGAACAGATGCCAGTGCCAGTGTCATGCCCAGCAGTTGGCCTTGCCAGCCCGTGAGGATTTACGTTGGCTGGCGATGACATAAGAGTGGCAGCTGTGTACAACAGGGTAGTATCTACTGTCTCCATGTGTAGCAGGTGACATACATATGGAGGTTGATCCCTGACACACAATCCTACCAGTATGAACAGAATAGCTCAATAGCTCTCGATTTACAAGTGGGCAGGGATGGATGGGTATTAAAGGCTACTTCCAGCTGTTGGTGCAATAGAAATCATTCTAATTCTATGCTTGGTGCCCTTCTGCAGGCACGTGTCAGAATATGAATCTTCTTATGCAATATGTTTAATGGTGGCAACCTTCCTAGATGTACAATAGGAGCTCTATGGCAACCTTCATAAAACAAGACATGTTCACTACAGTGATTAGATGGGATTCACACGTTAAAAGGATTGGGGAAGTGAACGTTTCAGGAGAAAGGGGAATTTGAGGTTCTTGATCATGTGTACCAGTCAGCCATGTCGTCCATCTAGAACTACGTCTCAGGAAAAAATGCCAAGCAGACGGTTTCTACCCGATGAGACAAACAGCTAAACATAAATCAAATGTAAAGAACCAGCTCCAGCCTACAGTACAGAAAAGACATGTCTAGGATAGGGGACCCTGACAAGTGAGGCTGTGGTTGTTACACAGATGGTATATCACCCTGGGAGCCAGGGAACTGGCTCTGGTGATTCTGCAACTATGGGCACCTTTGGCATTTTTTAAAATCACACAAAATTTGATTTTACTCGATTTTCACAAAACATCTTTAGCATTCTATTTTAGTTTAAAGCATAATGGGTTTTGGAATATTTGGTTTATCCGTCTATAGGATACTACCACATTAATTATTTAAATTCCTTAAACCATAAATACTGGCCTGCACTGGCTGTGATTGTATACCTGCATGTAAGCTACCATCAACAATGCAATTTCTAGTTGAAATTGTTATACGTTTATCTTTTTTCCAGTAGTTACAGTATATTGGGAACAAGTGTGTTACACTTGAAGTACAATTGAAGTCAGAAGTTTACATATATCTTAGCCAAATACATTTAAACTCAGTTTCACAATTCCTGACATTTAATCCTAGTAAAAATTCCCTGTCTTAGGTCAGTTAGGATTACCACTTTATTTTAAGAATGTGAAATGTCAGAATAATAGAGAATGATTTATTTCAGCTTTTATTTATTTCGTCACATTCCCAGTGGGTCAGAAGTTTTACATACAGTCAATTAGTATTTGGTAGCATTGCATTTAAATTGTTTAACTTGGGTCAAACGTTCCAGGTAGCCTTCCACAAGCTTCCCACAATAAGTTGGGTGAATTTTGGCCCATTCCTCCTGACAGAGCTGGTGTAACAGTCAGGCTTGTAGGCCTCCTTACTCACACACGCTTTTTCAGTTCTGCCCATACATTTTCTATACGAATGAGGTCAGGGCTTTGTGATGGCCACTCCAATACCTTGACTTTGTTACTTAAGCCATTTTGCCCCAACTTTGGAAGTATGCTTGGGGTCAATGCCATTTATTTTGTGAAGTGCACCAGCCCTCCTGCAACAAAGCACCCCCACAACATGATGCTGCCACCCCCGTGCTTCACGGTTGGGATGGTGTTCTTCAGCTTGGAAGCCTCCCCCTTTTTCCTCCAAACATAACGATGGTCATTATGGCCAAACAGTTCTATTTTTGTTTCATCAGACCAGAGGACATTTCTCCAAAAAGTATGATCTTTGTCCCTATGTGCAGTTGCAAACCGTAGTCTGGCTTTTTTATGGAGGTTTTGGAGCAGTGGCTTCTTCCTTGCTGAGAGGCCTTTCAAGTTATGTCGATATAGGACTCGTTTTACTGTGGATATTGATACTTTTGTACCTGTTTCCTCCAGCATCTTCACAAGGTCCTTTGTTGTTGTTCTGGGATTGATTTGCACTTTTCGCACCAAAGTACATTCATCTCTTGGAGACAGAACGCGTCTCCTTCCTGAGCGGTATGACAGCTGCGTGGTCCCATTGTGTTTGTACTTGCTTACTATTGTATGAACGTGGTACCTTCAGGCATTTGGAAATTGCTCCCAAGGATGAACCAGATTTGTGGAGGTCTACAATTTGTTTTCTGAGGGCTGATTTCTTTTGATTTCCCCATGATGTCAAGCAAAGAGTCGTTGTTTGAAGATAGGCCTTGAAATACATCCACAGGTATACCTCCAATTGACTCAAATGACGTCAATTAGCCTATCAGAAAATTCTAAATCCATGACATTTTCTGGAATTTTCCAAGCTGTTTAAAGGCACAGTCAACTTAGTGTATGTAAACTTCTGACCCACTGGAATTGTGATACAATGATTTATAAGTGAAAATCGGTCTGTAAATAATTGTTGAAAAAACTACTTGTGTCAAGCACAAAGTAGTCCTAACCGACTTGCCAAAACTATAGTTTGTCAACAAGAAATTTGTGGAGTGGTTGAAAAACGAGTTTTAATGACTCCAACCTAAGTCTATGTAAACTTCCGACTTCAACTGTATGTGTACATTGTGGCGGTAATAGTAAATTGGACTAGTTAAAAATAAGTGGTTGGAAATGGATTATCATTGATTGCTATAAAGAAAGTAAAATATAATTTTGATAAGCAGTATTAAGCAGGGGTATTCCCATTGAAAAATAAGCTACTTCTGGTAATAACCTGGAAATAGTCATTACCGACATTTTGTTGTGATTATGGCAATTGGCAACATTTTGGGATTTCACTGCCAGGCCACAAGGTTTACTTGGTTAGTAGAATCAGCCATCATTTGTTAATTCCAACCACAACATAATGAGATATATAATTTCAAATAGAGGACAATCTAGATTAATTGGCTCAGTTGGTAGAGCACGGCGCTTGCAAAGCCAATGTTGTTGGTTCGATTCCCATGGGGGACCAGTTTGGAAAAAAAATATGAAAATGAATGCACTCACTACTCTAAAATCGCTTTGGATTAGAGCGTCTGCTAAATGCCTAAAATGTAAGAAATGTTTTTTGTTTTACCGACGTTGCGGTAATGACTCAGTATAAGCAATATTCAAAGTGACATTTCTTGGAGGTGGAGATATGATACTCTCCATGTCATATCCTTGTTCTCCACTTTCACTTGGCAGTTCTTTTGTGATTTGACGTAAAATGTTGACTTACCACTATAATTGTTCATTTTGTTCAGAGTGATGGTAATGAAGCAATACTGAGGCAACTATTTTGTGTAAAAAAAAGTAACAAATGGCTTACGCACATAATATTTATATAGTATCCATTTACTTTGACTCTTTCCAACAGGTGCGTTAAATATTTTAAAATGATAAAAATGTCTAAGTGTAATATATAGCATCATATCAAAAGTGTGGGAGTGAGAAGAAATAGAACCCCAGACCTACAGGGACAGAGCCCAAACAAACACATCAGGTTGAGCCCTGCACTCCACAGGCATGAAGTATAACAGGGGATATGGTCATAGGAGCCAGGCTAAATTCATCGCACTAAAACACACTGTAAAGGCCCATCTGGGGATTGGGGCTGAAGCCATATCTAAAAGTTACTGGTCTTGGATTCTTGTCAGGGTGATGGCTTTGAATGTGCCCCAATTCCAGCTACTAGGTGGTGAGGCAGGAAAAAAACTATGAAGCGCTAGTAATTTATATTGGTGAAGAGTTAATATGAAAGGATAGTATGTCATGTCATGAAACTGGAGGTGGCCCAAACAGACAATGCAGTACACTATAATTAGCCAGCTGCTGTGAGTGGAGTGGTGACATCATTGGGGGAGCAAGCCCATACTGGCTATGCAGAATACTGTCTGAGGGATGGGGTAAAGTATACCCTATTCCCAGGGCCTATACAGGGCTCTAGTCAAAAGTAGTGCACTTTATAGGAAATAGGGTGCCATTTGGGACGGAATCACTGACGGTAAGTGTTGGGCTCAGGATAAATGCCTTGTGGTCTTTGCCTTCCTCCCCTCCCCCTGTACAGTACTACCATGTACCAACAACCCTAGTGGGTCTGTCTGTAGAACTGTCTGGGGGTCATTATCTATTAGAAGCTGATACACTGGGCTTAATGGGAAGGGGAGTCATGTGCTGGCCCCAAGGCTGAGGTACATTGTCTGACCACCAACATGGAGGGGTGGAGCCACACTATTCCCCAGTCAGACCCTTGCAGCCCCACAGGAACAGAACAGATAGACTTAATACAGGGCTGCAAACTGTTGAGGACACAAAAAGGTGAGGGGAAAAAAAAGTTCACATGGAAACGTAAAAAAAGATTGCTGTGAAGCGCAATAAAATATTTACAGAGAACAACAAGTACATTATACACATTTGATTAATCTCAATAATCCTAACTTTCCAAACAAACCACAATAGACAATAAATAGTGCCCACGGGTATGGGGAGTTTGGCTCGTTGGTGTGCCTACAAGGTTTAGCATGATGTCATGATCACCTCAGTCTCCCCAGACAGGAACACACAGAGCACTGGAACATCGGACCAATTCAGAGCTCAGTTTAGTTGTTCCAGGTTTTGGATTTCCCCACAGTTTTTCCCCTTCAGGTTTTGACTAAATAATCTCCTGTTTCTTTATAGAAAAACAACTAAATTCGATTTTCTAAGTCCACAACAATACTTATCAGGGGGTATTTTAAGGTCCAGGGACCCCCCCCCCCCCCCCCATCAACATTTTATTGTTTGTTTTTTTTAAATTACCATTTCTGCATGCTAACTGGCGACATAACACATAGGCACACAGAAACAGGCATTACAGGCATTACTTCAGAAAGTTGCAGGAAATACCCATCACTGATGCATTATTGTCATGAATTCACAGAAACCAATTTAACATCATTATTTTTTTTACCCCTTTTTCGTGGTATCCAATTGTTGTAGTAGCTACTACTATCTTGTCTCATCGCTACAACTCCCGTACGGGCTCGGGAGAGACGAAGGTTGAAAGTCATGGGTCCTCCGATACACAACCCAACCAAGCCGCACTGCTTCTTAACACAGCGCGCATCCAACCCGGAAGCCAGCCGCACCAATGCGCCGGAGGAAACACAGTGCACCTGGCCACCTTGGTTAGCGTGCACTGCGCCCGGCCCGCCACAGGAGTCGCTGGTGCGCAATGAGACAAGAATATCCCTAACAGCCTCTATGGGGGCCAGACACCAACCTAAAGAACCCTCAAGGGAACATGCTGCAGACACTCAGAACAGAGGCCGGGGCTAATAAAGCAGACACACACACTTCTATACTACGTCGGTTCTGGGCGTCCCATCCTCTCCTCGGTGGAGGACAGAACAAATTAACCAGGGAAGGAGGGGGAGAATCTAATTACAGGGCAGATAAGAGGCAAAGGGAATACATGCAATAGAAGAACTGTCTGATGACACTGCCACTGTTTGGCTTGTGACAGACTTAAGCTGCTTATTTCACTCAGTCATGGCAGCAATGTTTTTTTCTCCAAAAGATAGTCACAAAGATGGTTTCTGAGCTTCCTCCCCACACGCTGAAAACACAACATCACTGTCAAGGCAAAGCCCACGAGTTGTTCTTGGGTCTGAGCCTAGTGCTAAGGGTTGGGTCTGAGCCTAGTGCTAAGTGCTCTGACAAATAATAGCTGCACAAACAAAACAAAGTAGCATTGAGCCCTATCTGTTTAATGTTAGCCGTAGTGATAGCTTAAGTAAACGTCCTGAATCCTGACATTATACACTGACCCAAGATCAGTGTCTAGGGGACACGTCAATACTTCACTAAGTATTGACGTGTCCCCTAGACACTGATCTTGGGTCAGTGTATAATTTATCCCACTAATGGTTAAGGTTAGGAGAGGGAGGAGAAGCTGATTCTAGATCTGTACCTAGGGGAAAGTTAACCCCGAAGCGGTTAGGGTTGTCTCTGTGGTGACCTTACTTACCGAGCTCTCCCTTCAAGGTCATCAGTTCCTGGGACAGGTCCCTGCGCTGCTTAATGACCTCATCATGCTGGGAAACAAACACACTGTTAGTGGTCATTTAAACTCAGTTTGGGGCTTTGGTTCGCTGGCACACTGCAACAGGCTTGAGCCCCACACACACACACAATTCAGTAAGAAGAACCTAAAAAATGTCATTCGTATAACAGCTTTCAATTCAATATCCTTTTGAATACGAGACGGTCATTTTAGATGCACACAGACGCACATTGTTGATTCATGACAAGCACTTCTGGGATAAATCCAATGACAGTAACAGCTTCATTAGTGTACAAGACCTCTCCATCTCAACTTCATTTCATTAACAGGATATTGAGCCAAATAGCACAGTTATATTGCTCCTCAGCTAACAAATGCAACACATTGAGAAAACATGTCAGGCAAAGCCCCCTCCCCCCAACCCCTATGCAACTGAGCTGAGACAGAAACCCTAACACCCATTCTCTCTACCCCCAGCTATTTGACATTCTCCTCTTTCTACTTCCCCCTACTCGCTCTCTCTCTCCCTCTCCCCATCTTTACAGAGGCTGCCCTAGCTGCAGTGCTCCTCCCAAACTGACGCAGAGGGAATCCCCCACTAACCGGTCTTATACTCCTCAACAAATCCACCGGACACAGCACTAACTGAGGACCACAGGCCCTGATACTGTCCTGGAACAATCTCCCTCAGAGAAGAAGGATAACAGAACACAAAAAATAGACAGAGGCTAATGAGTCAGGCACAGAAAAGACAAGTCAAATAAAAAATTGTATCCTCTAATGAAGGGTCAGTGAGACACAGAGTTAGCAGAGTCAGTCCTGTCACCTGCTCCCCATCCCCATTACAGACAGAGTAGAACAAAAGATAGAAGTCCTTTACCCGGTCTCCAGAGCAGGGAGGGCTAAGGCACGCTCTGCTCCCTGAGCAGCCCATGGTCCAGCCTCAGGGAGTCTCCCCCAGGCTACAGAGGCCCAGCACACCAAGACACAAATGACAGCAGCACAGGTGGACACCACCTCCACACACACTCCTCTCTAGGACTGCTCCAACTACATCTGACTGAGGCACTACTGAAAACGGCACTCCATTGGCCCTGCTATCTGAGTGCTGAGAGCTTTACCATATTCTCCCTAAGAGAGCGACAGACTGCAGAATGGGACAACCTCCTCACAGCTGAGCGGAGGTCACTTTAAGGTGGTGGTAGTAGCAGGCAGCAGTGGTAAAAGGCAGAGCGGAGCAAATAAGATAGGGTGTGTCAAAAAAGGCACTCATTTCCCTTTATAGTGCACCGTATGGGCCCTGGTGAAAAGTAATGCACTACATAGGAAATAGGGTGCCATTTGGGACGCACACATACATAAAGGCCTCCTGACAATAGGCTGACAGAGAGGCATTTACACCTCACTGAGTAGCAGGAGAGGGCCTGGCTGTGCAGTGACCTTCCCAAGGGACGACACCAGAAGGGTTCATTACTACCACAACCCCTCCCCCCCTTCCTCCACCATACATTAAATCATTGTTTTTATATCATATTTCTATGCTATACCTCTAACATACAGTAGATTCAGTGCCAGCTAGATATAAGATCATTGGGACAGCATGACAGTGGGCTGGTAATGAATAAACTAGTATCATCATTGGGACAGCATGACAGTGGGCTGGTAATGAATAAACTAGTATCATTGGGACAGCATGACAGGGATGGTAATGAATAAACTAGTATCATCATTGGGACAGCATGACAGAGGGATGGTAATGAATGAAGTAGTATCATTATTGGGACAGCATGACAGAAAGCTGATAATTAATACATTTGCCTTTATCTCCTACTTCCAAGGATAAAGACAAATCATTATTGGTTTGTCTGCGGTGGACCCCACATGTAATCTTACTGAGGGTCTGATTTGTCAAACGCCTTTTCAGTTTAATTGAACAAATACACTGAGTGTACAAAACATTACGAGCACCTGCTCTTTCCATGACAGCTTGACAAGGTGAAAGCTATGATCCCTTATTGATGTCACCTGTTAAATCCACTTCAGAACAGTGTAGATGAAGGGGAGGAGACAGGTTAAAGAAGGATTTTTAATCCTCAAGACAATTGAGACATGGATTGTGTATGTGTGTCATTCAAAGGGTGAATGGGCAAGACTTAAGTTCCTTTGAACGCTGTATTATTTAAGTGCCAAAAGATTTAAGTGCCTTTGAACGGGGTATGGTAGTAGGTGCCAGGTGCACCGGTTTGAGTGTCAAGAACTGCAACGCTGCTGGGTTTTTCCATGCTCAACAGTTTCTTGTGTGTACCCACCACCCAAAGGACTTCAAGCCAACTTGACAATTGTGGGAAGCATTGGAGTCAACATGGGCCAGCATCCCTGTGGAATGCTTTCGACACCTTGTAGTCTATGGCCTGATGAATTTAGGCTGTTCAGAGGGGAAAATGGGGTGCGACTCAATATTAGGAAGGTGTTCCTAATGTTTTGTACACTCAGTGTATGTGAGCACTTCATGTCATTTGGAGGACACGCTACCCTCGTCTCTGAATGTCTACATTTCCCAGACCTCCACCATAATGATATCATACACAAGGTTTACAATGACCCTCCGCAAGATCAATAAAACCTCCAGTAATCAATCCACATTCAGATCTAATGGTCTGGAAATGTTATGTGAAAAAAACATACAGATGTAGGATCTTAATTTGATTACTCTTTTGTTGCTGAGAATTTGCAAACTTGTAGTGTATTTGAGTTAAAAAGACTTTGAGTCTTACGAGTTTGTAATTTCTATTTTGAAAATTCAGACTTGATTTGCCCTAAATAAAAAACCTCTACAAAAATGTCCATTAATTATAGTCCACATAATAATTCACATGTCCTTTTGCTGCAGGATAATTTTCCTGCTGTAGCAAACTGGCTCAAATTAAGACCCAACATCTGTAGCTACAAAGGAAGAGGAAGAAAGGGCAGGCAGACAAATGATCATAGAAAGGTCTGTAAAGTGGGGGACAATAATAATGGAGGGTTATTATCGAACATCCTTATTTAAAATAGTAATATTCTTTACATACAGTAATTAACATTCACTTTTGAATCCACCGCGGTCTCTTCTTCTACAGATACTACGGTAATCCATGTCCAGTGCTGGCAGGAATCAGCTAAACAGGTGATAAGAAACAGAACTCAACAACACACCACCTTTTCCAGTGTTTGGTTGTGGCTCGTAACCATATCAAGTCAACAGCTGGGAAATTCTCACACAGACATGGCAAGGCCCAACCTATTCCTAGCCTATTGACTGGCTAACAGATTCTAATACTGTACACAGTGTTCAGAAACAGACTGATTCCCCAACAGAACAAGTGCCACTCACAGCCTATTCATACACTCCCAATAGATCAAAGTGACATTGGACCATTGAGTCCTTGTAATGATAATTAAACAAGGCAATATGACATACTGATAACACCCACATACTGAACCTGTTGAAACCTGACAATAGATCTCTAATGAGGATACCATTGACTTCCGATGAGAGTGCAGGAGCTAGTGATTGTCACTGTGTCAGAGAGGGGGACAGAGGGAGCTGAGACAGCTGCTGTACCACCACCACAGACACCAGGAACTCTGCTGTTTTTCTGCCGGTTCAGATAATCACTTTCACAGCCCGTCCACCGTCCATCCAAACAGAAGGACCCGAGTCCAACTTTAGAGACTGGAGATACCACGGAGACGGAATGTAGTGTGTGTGTGTGTTTGGAAAGTAACTCTTGAAATCATCGACATCTTTGGAACAAGGAGCTCGTCTAACTGACAGAGCTTAAACAGAACAATAAGCATTTAACCTCAATGTATTTCATCAGTGTTTTGACAGCAGTCTGGTGATAAAGAAAGCCCTTCTATCTGTCAACTGTCCCAGTCTCTGTCCCTTTCCTAAATCACTCTACACATGCATTCTAAACTTTCAACAAATGGAATGTAGCCATGTTCTGACATGTACTGCCAGGGTTCTCGAGATGGTCCCTCAAACAGTTAAGAGGGGGGAGTCAGCTAAAAATAATTTCACAAGAATGGTGCAAGTTTATCCAGAGTCCATATTTCTCCATCCACAAATGATGAAACTCTCCCTCTCTGGATTCTAAGTGACCACAGCAACAGAACTGTCAACACACCTCCAGTACTGGCTACTGCTGCCTAGAAAAACAACTTTGGACAATTGCAGGCATGTAGGCTACATTTATCCCAAGTCCAACGGGTGGATTCATTTTTGCCAATCAAGAGAAACAGGGTCTCTAAAATAGACAATGACAGCACACCCCTGGTTGATTCACCACACACCACTAATGTCCTATAGAAAGCTGAACATAAATACACGCATCCAAAATCCACTTTACACTAATGCTTACGGCATACGAGCACCCACAGATGCCGTAAATGATCACCCAGACGCATCCACAGTGTCTGGTTTGTATCAGGAGCTGAGCTCAGGGCCCGACTGGCAGTGATGTCAGATAAGGGGCCTCCGGGAGACAGGCCTAACAGACATGGGGTGAGTCCCGAATGGAACACCCTATTCCCTACATAGTGCAATACTTTTTCCCAGGGCCCATAGGGAAGAGCACTATGCAGGCGGGAATAGGGTGCCATTTGAGACACAGCCATGACCTCTACCTCACTGTATCAACCCCAGTCTGACAACAGCCAGAACCAGAGACAGGTCCATGTAACTGATATTCCCTTCTCTGTGAAGAAAGAAACAGCGAGCATAAAAACTAATAAACTGCTAATGAATAACTCATTTGGAAGTGACGATTAGAAATAATCTCTGTACCAGGATCAGTCTCAGTGCAGTTTCTCATGGACAGTGAATGATATAGGAGTCAGCACTATGTTGTTATTGATGAAGAGGGGAGAGCGGAAGTCTCAACCTCAGCAGGCTGATAATTACTGTCACCATCACTGAGAAACACAGCAGTCACCCAGTGTTTAAGACCTTAACCAGGCAGCAGGGATAATGAAGGGGGAAGAAAAACACGTGCATTTGGAGGCAAAGGGGCTTTGGCAAGTCAGCCATTTCCTCAAAAGGACCTGTGGTAGCCTCTCAGATGGTACCCTATTCCCTTTATAGTGCACTACCCTATAGTAGAGGTGGACTATAGAGGGAAGAGAGTGCATTTAAGGACACAGCCCTGTAACTCTAGTGAACTACTGCCTTTATCTAATACTGTAGACTACAGTCCTAGTCTAACATGGAAATGTATAGGTGAAAGGTCAAATAATATGGTAGTATAAATGATAGTGTAAGCTGAAAGCCTTGAAAGGTCACATGACAGTGCTGAGAGCAAATGGTCAGTCCTCTCCTGAGGAAGCTTGTCACTTCATACACTGTCGTTGTTGAGTGTGTGTGTGCGCGTGCGTATGATAAGATAAATGTATAGAGGACTTTAAATCTTTTTGTTTTTCAATATTTGAAAAACTTCAACGCACTAGTACAACATTTTCTGAAGCAAGGCCGAATCTAAAGTTAGTTTGCACTAATCTGGCCAAGGTTAAGTGAAATGCACTACATGACCAAAAGTATGTGGAAACCTGCTCGTCAAACATCTCATTCCAAAATCATTGGCATTAATATGTAGTTGGTCCCCCCTTTGCTGCTATAACATCCTCCACTCTTCTAGGAAGGCTTTCCACTAGATGTTGGAACATTGCTGAGGGGACTTGCTTCCATTCAGCCACAAGAACATTAGTGAAGTTGGGCACTGATGTTGGGTGATTAGTCCTGGCTTACAGTCGGCGTTACAATTCATCCTAAAGGTGTTCGATGGGGTTAAGGTCAGAGCTCTGTGCAGGTCAGTCAAGTTCTTCCACACCGATCTTGACAAACCATTTCTGTATGGACCTCGCTTTGTGCACAGGGGCATTATGCTGAAAAAGGAAAGGGCCTTCCCCAAACTGTTGCCACAAAGTTGGAAGTGCAGAATCGTCTAGGATGTCATTGTATGCTGTAGCATTAAGATTTCCCTTCAATGGAACTAAGGGAACCTAGCCTGAATCATGAAAAACAGCCCCAGACCATTATTCCACCTCCACCAAACCTTACAGTTGGCACTATGCATTTGGGCAGGTAGCGTTCTCCTGGCATCCGCCAACCCCAGATTCATCCATCGGACTGCCAGATGGTGAAGCGTGATTTATCACTCCAGAGAACGCGTTTCCACTGCTCAAGAGTCCAATGGCGGTGAGCTTTACACCACTCCAGCCGACGCTTGGCATTGTGCATGGTGATCTTAGGCTGGTGTGAGCCTGCTCGGCCATGGAAACCCATTTTATGAAGCTCTCGACGAACAGTCCTTGTGCTGACGTTGCTTCCAGCAGCAGTTTGGAACTCGGTAGTGAATGTTGTGCTGACGTTGCTTCCAGAAGCAGTTTGGAACTCGGTAGTGAATGTTGTGCTGACGTTGCTTCCAGCAGCAGTTTGGAACTCGGTAGTGAATGTTGTGCTGACGTTGCTTCCAGAAGCAGTTTGGAACTCGGTAGTGAATGTTGTGCTGACGTTGCTTCCAGAAGCAGTTTGATACTCGGTAGTGAATGTTGTGCTGACGTTGCTTCCAGAAGCAGTTTGGAACTCGGTAGTGAATGTTGTGCTGACGTTGCTTCCAGCAGCAGTTTGGAACTCGGTAGTGAATGTTGTGCTGGCGTTGCTTCCAGAAGCAGTTTGGAACTCGGTAGTGAATGTTGTGCTGACGTTGCTTCCAGAAGCAGTTTGGAACTCGGTAGTGAATGTTGCAACCGAGGAGACGTTTTTTACTGGCTATGCCTTTCAGCACTCGGCAGTTCTGTTTTGTGAGCTTGTGTGGCCTACCAATTCACAGCTGAGACGTTGCTCCTAGTTGACCGGGGCAGCTCTAGCAGGGCTGAAATTTGACAAACTGACTTGTTAGAAATGTGGTATCCTATGACGGTGCCACGTTAAATGTCACTGAGCTCTTCAGCAAGGCCATTCTACTGCCAATGTTTCTCTATGGAGATTGCATGGCTGTGTGCTCGATTTTATACACCTGTCAGCAACAGGTGTGGCTTAAATAGCCAAATCCACTCATTTGAAGGGGGGTCCACATACTTTTGCATATATAGTGAAGCTATGTATCCCAGCAGGGTCTGATAGTGGCTGTTTTTACACTGTGTTTATGGAGACGGACTGGAAATCGAATGAAAACATGCCAGTGACATCACCCAGTATACCGTCGGAGCAGACGCTCCTACTAGCCCCTTGCTACTAACTTTAAACGTCGTGTCGCTAGCGTAGTGGCGGCTTCCTTGTTCCATCTACTGCTGCCCCCTGGACACTATGATCACTTGGCTACATAGCTGATGCCTGCTGGACTGTCCATTAATCACGGTACTCCATTCTGTTAATTTTTTATCTGGCGGCGCCAGCCGCGAACTCAGACTCTGTGTGTAGTTAATCCGACCCTTTCTGCGTAGTCATCGCCATTTTACCTGCTGTTGCTGTGTTAGCTGATTAGCTGTTGTTGTCTCACCTGTTGTTTTAGCTAGCTCTCCCAATCAACACCTGCGATTACTTTATGCCTCGCTGTATGTCTCTCTCAAATATCAATATGCCTTGTATACTGTTGTTCAGGTTAGTTATCATTGTTTTAGTTTACAATGGACCCCCTAGTTCCACTCTTCATACCTCTGATACCTCCTTTGTCCCACCTCCCACACATGCAGTGATCTCACCCATTACAACCAGCATGTCCAGAGATACATCCTCTCTTATCATCACCCAGTGCCTGGGCTTACCTCCGCTGTACCCGCACCCCACCATACCCATGTCTGCGCATTATGCCCTGAATATACTCTACCACGCCCAGAAATCTGCTCATTTTATTCTTTGTCCCCATTGCTCTAGGTGACCAGTTTTGATAACCTTTAGCCGCACCCTCATTCTACTCCCTCTGTTCCGCGGGTGATGTGGAGGTAAACCCAGGCCCTGCTTGTCCCCAGGCACCCTCATTTGTTGACTTCTGTGACTGAAAAAGCCTTGGTTTCATACATGTCAACATCAGAAGCCTCCTCAAGTTTTACTCACTGCTTTAGCACACTCCGCCAACCCTGATGTCCTAGCTGTGTCTGAATCCTGGCTTAGGAAGGCCACCAAAATTTCTGAGATTTCCATACCCAACTATAAAATTTTCCGTCAAGATAGAACTGCAAAAGGGGGAGGAGTTGCAGTCTACTGCAGAGATAGCCTGCAAAGTAATGTCATACTTTACAGGTCCATACCCAAACAGTTCGAACTTCTAATTTTTAAAATGAATCTCTCCAGAAATAAGTCTCTCACTGTTGCTGCCTGCTACCGACCCCCCTCAGCTCCCAGCTGTGCCCTGGACACCATTTGTGAATTGATCGCCCCCCCATCTAGCTTCAGAGTTTGTTCTGTTAGGTGACCTAAACTGGGGTATGCTTAACACCCCGGCAGTCCTACAAGCTAAGCAAGATGCCCTCAATCTCACACAAATCATCAAGGAACCCACCAGGTACAACCCTAAATCTGTAAACAAGGGCACCCTCATAGACGTCATCCTGACCAACTGGCCCTCCAAATACACCTCTGCTGTCTTCAATCAGGATCTCAGCGATCACTGCCTCATTGCCTGTATCCGCTATGGGTCCGCAGTCAAACGACCACCCCTAATCACTGTCAAACGCTCCCGCGAGCAGGCCTTTCTAATCGACCTGGCCCGGGTATCCTGGAAGGATATTGACCTCATCCCGTCAGTTGAGGATGCCTGGGTATTCTTTAAAAGTAACTTCCTCACCATCTTAGATAAGCATGCTCCGTTCAAAAAATGCAGAACTAAGAACAGATATAGCCCTTGGTTTACTCCAGACCTGACTGCCCTCGACCAGCACAAAAACATCCTGTGGCAGACTGCAATAGCATCGAATAGTCCCTGCGATATGCAACTGTTCAGGGAAGTCAGGAACCAATACACGCAGTCAGTCAGGAAAGCAAAGGCTAGCTTTTTCAAGCAGAAATGTGCATCCTGTAGCTCTAACTCCCAAAAGTTCTGGGACACTAAAGTCCATGGAGAACAAGAGCACCACCTCCCAGCTGCCCACTGCACTGAGGCTAGGTAACATGGTCACCTCCAATAAATCCATGATAATCGAAAACTTCAACAAGCATTTCTCAATGGCTGGCCATGCCTTCCTCCTGGCTACTCCAACCTCGGCCAACAGCCCCCCCCCCCCCTCCCCCCCTGTATACTTCTGGCCCTTCCTTGGACACTGTGCTATCTAACCTCCAAACGAGCTTCAATGCCGTACAACACTCCTTCCGTGGCCTCCAACTGCTCTTAAACGCTAGTAAAACAAAATGCATGCTTTTCAACTGGATGCAGTTTATCACAGTGCCATCCGTTTTGTTACTAAAGCACCGTATACAACCCACCACTGCGACCTGTATGCTCTAGTCGGCTGGTCCTCGCTACATATTCGTCGCCAGACCCACTGGTTCCAGGTCATCTACAAGTCCATGCTAGGTAAAGCTCCGCCTTATCTCAGTTCACTGGTTACGATGGCAACACCCACCCGTAGCACATGCATCTCACTGATCATCCCTAAAGCCAACACCTCATTTGGATGCCTTTCCTTCCAGTTCTCTGCTACCTGTGACTGGAATGAATTGCAAAAATCGCTGAAGTTGGAGAATTATCTCCCTCACCAACTTTAAACATCTGCTATCTGAGCAGCTAACCGATCGCCGCAGCTGTACATAGTCCATCGGTAAATAGCCCACCCAATTTACCTACCTCATCCCCATACTGTTTTTATTTATTTACTTTTCTGCTCTTTTGCACACCAGTATCTCTACCTGCACATGACCATCTGATCATTTATCACTCCAGTGTTAATCTGCTAAATTGTAATTATTCGCCTACCTCCTCTTTTTTTCCCCCACTGTGTTATTGACTTGTTTATTGTTTACTCCATGTGTAACTCTGTGTTGTTGTCTGTTCACACTGCTATGCTTTATCTTGGCCAGGTCGCAGTTGTAAATGAGAACTTGTTCTCAACTAGCCTACCTGGTTAAATAAAGGTGTTCTCAACTAGCCTACCTGGTTAAATAAAGGTGTTCTCAACTAGCCTACCTGGTTAAATAAAGGTGAAATAAAATATACTGTAAGGGTAGAAGAAACACAGCATACTATGTATTAGTATTGACCTGAAAAGACTATTTGGCCAAGAGTTCTACAAATATTTGTTAAACTGTACTCAATTGTATAGCCTAAGCATGTGTTCATATGAGATTTTGTATGAAGTGCTATATAAAATCTATTATAATAATAATAATAATAATAATAATAATAATAATAATAATAATAATAATAATAATAATAATAATGCCTCTAGTATGAGCATAACTTGTGCTGCAGCAACCAACATGGAGGGTGGTGGCTGGGTGGGCTGGTCTGGGTAGTATTGTGAGCCAGGGAGAGGAGAGTTATGATAAGGATAGGATAAGCTCATCTGTAGTACACTGTGGTAAGATGTCATTTCTCTACTTCCAATGATAACCATGAGAACGGAAACAAAAACAAACAGTGAGCTGAACACTCACACACCCAGTTCATACCGATCAAGAGCTGTGACCAAGCAGCGTGAGCAACATGATTAAGAACCAATGTAATCTAATGTCCTAAATTACACTAGTTTCTCAATGTTTCCAATTCTATTAGTATAAAAAGCAACAATAACACCCGTACCAGAATTGAGTGTCTAAGTGTATGGTTAAGACATCCATACAGAAACATTAAAGAAAAAAGGTATGCTTCCTACCTCTGCCAGGGTCTGCTGCAGCACCACAACAATGGCCTCAAATTTGCAGTTACTTGCGGCCAGGAGTCCCTGGAGCTGATGGAGGCTCTGGTTCTTCCTCTCACACGGTGCCCGGTAGCTCTCCATGCCCCCCGCTCTTCCCTCCGCCAGCACCAGGTCTGGATGCCCATCCCTCTGGGGCGGCAGTGGCGCTGGTGACTGCTGTTGAGGCTGTGGGTGGCTCCGTGGTGTCGCCCTCGGTCTGTTCTTGTCCACTACAAGAGAACATCCACCGTTCAGCGTTGTTACAACATTCAGCATCATCATTCCCCCCTCCATGATCCCTGTGGCTGGGTAGATGACTAGCTACAGTAGCACCGCATAAACTCCAGCCTGAGACTGCTACCAGTCTAGCTCCAGCCTCCAGAGAAAGACAGACCGAGACTACTACCAGTCTAGCTCCAGCCTCCAGAGAAAGACAGACCGAGACTACTACCAGTCTAGCTCCAGCCTCCAGAGAGAAACAGACCGAGACTACTACCAGTCTAGCTCCAGCCTCCAGAGAAAGACAGACCGAGACTACTACCAGTCTAGCTCCAGCCTCCAGAGAAAGACAGGCCAAGACTACTACCAGTCTAGCTCCAGCCTCCAGAGAAAGACAGGCCGAGACTACTACCAGTCTAGTGCCAGCCTCCAGAGAAAGACAGGCCAAGACTGCTACCAGTCTAGCTCCAGCCTCCAGAGAAAGACAGGCCGAGACTACTACCAGTCTAGTGCCAGCCTCCAGAGAAAGACAGGCCAAGACTGCTACCAGTCTAGCTCCAGCCTCCAGAGAAAGACAGGCCGAGACTACTACCAGTCTAGCTCCAGCCTCCAGAGAAAGACAGGCCAAGACTACTACCAGTCTAGCTCCAGCCTCCAGAGAAAGACAGGCCGAGACTACTACCAGTCTAGCTCCAGCCTCCAGAGAAAGACAGGCCGAGACTACTACCAGTCTAGCTCCAGCCTCCAGAGAAAGACAGGCCGAGACTACTACCAGTCTAGCGCCAGCCTCCAGAGAAAGACAGACCGAGACTACTACCAGTCTAACTCCAGCCTCCAGAGAAAGACAGACCGAGACTACTACCAGTCTAGCTCCAGCCTCCAGAGAGAAACAGACCGAGACTACTACCAGTCTAGCTCCAGCCTCCAGAGAAAGACAGGCCGAGACTACTACCAGTCTAGCTCCAGCCTCCAGAGAGAAACAGACCGAGACTGCTACCAGTCTAGCTCCAGCCTCCAGAGAAAGACAGGCCGAGACTACTACCAGTCTAGCTCCAGCCTCCAGAGAGAAACAGACCGAGACTGCTACCAGTCTAGCTCCAGCCTCCAGAGAAAGACAGGCCAAGACTACTACCAGTCTAGCTCCAGCCTCCAGAGAGAAACAGACCGACGTCCAGTAACACTCGCCCAGCTCATACAGGATGGCTGTCTGTCCAGTAAAGAAGGAGTAGAGGACAGTGGCACTGTCCTGTCCAGGGAGGCCTTAGCAGCAGAAAGATGATTCACAGAGCCATTATTTCCCAGAGAAAGAGAGAGATGCTCCACTCCTCCAGCACCACCACACAGTATAATGGATCCCCCGAATGAGATTACATCTCCATCTCCTGATTCAATCTTCCTCCTGCTCTGCTCTCTGGACGGACGCAGTAGTCACCGGAGCCCGCTTATTTTAGCAGGGCCGTGCCAGTGGTTTTGATTTACATGCGCTTTATAAATATAACACCCCTCTGCATAATAACTGCATGGATCCAACTAATGAACAGAAGGCTGTTCGCCCTGCCATAGCTTATTAGAAGATAAAGGAGACTAAAGATACAGGCTTGTTACTAAAAGTGTTGTCATGAGGTAAAAAATCATGCGGATGCGTTAGTGTGTTTGTGAACTTATCATTGATATTGGACACCTGCGGCTGGCTGGCTGGCTGGCTGGCTAGCTAGCTGCAAAGCACTAGGTGCTGCTTGCCTCGTTCTGTTGTGGGGAAGTATGTAATGGGACAGTGAGGACAGGCTTAGACATAACAGGAATACCAGCTATAATGAGGGAAAGATTGTACCAATGCCGTCTGGGGACACTTCCAGTCACATAACCCTGGGACTAGATTTAGAGGATTTAGGATGACAACCGGCCTCCCTAATTAAAACAAATGTGATGGTGTGTGATGGTGATATGATGGTGTGTTCTGTTTTGGGATTGGTGAGTATATGGAGTACTGTAGAGTTATATCGATGACAAACTCCACTCAGAGAAATGAACCATCTACATCCTACATACACTTATGCGTGACGCTTTAAACATGAATATCCCTTTACAGACATACTATATTTACCCATTAGCCCATAGATGAACATACAGGGGAAAAATACTCTGGTTAAATTTAGAGTGCCAAGGATGGCAGCATCCAACCACATCACAACAGTGGGGGCTTCATTTCAAAAGGATCCTGACGGTCAGGTTAGTCAGAACTACAGCAGATTAATGACCTTCAGGAAAGGATGTTAGGATACGGCTTTCAACCCCCATCTTAACATCATATATTTACATTGTCATTTAGCAGACTCTCTTACCCAGAGCGACTTACAGTAGTGAGTGCATACATTTTTCATACTGGTCCCCCGTGGGAATCATACCCACAAACCTGGCTTTGCAAGGACCATGCTCTAGCAATGGAGCCACACGGGACCCCATACGAACAAACACTACACGTCAAAAGGTTTAGAACACCTAGATTCAAGGGTTTTTCTTTGTTTTTACTACATTGTAGAATAATAGTGAAGGCATCAACACTATGAAATAACACATATGGAATCATGCAGTAACCAACAACAACAACAAAAAAAGAAGTGTAAAACAAATCCTAATATATTTTATATTTGATTCTTCAAATAGCCACCCTTTGCGTTGATGACCGCGTTGCATACTTGGCATTCTCTCAACCAACTTCATGATGTAGTCACCTGGAATGCATTTCAATTAACAGGTGTGCCTTCTTAAAAAGCTAATTTGTGGAATTTCTTTCATTCTTAATGCATTTGTGCCAATCAGTTGTGTAGTGACAATGTAGGGGTGGTATACAGAAGATAACCCTATTTGGTAAAAGAGCAAGTCCATATTATGGCAAGAACAGCTCAAATAAGCAAAGAGAAACGACAGTCCATCATTACTTTATGACTTGAAGGTCAGTCAATACGTAAAATGAAGTACTTTGAGTTTCTTCAAGTGTAGTTGCAAAAACCATCAAGGTCTATGATGAAACTGGCTCTCATTAGGACCGCCACAGAAATGGAAGACCCAGAGTTACCTCTGCTGCAGAGGATAAGTTCATTAGAGTTTCCAGCCTCAGAAATTGCAGCCCAAATAAATGGTTCAAAGAGTTCAAGTAACAGACACAACATCAACTGTTCAGAGGAGACTGTGTGTGTCAGGCCTTCAAAGAAACCACTACTAAAGGACACCAATAAGAAGAAGAGACTTGCTTGGGCCAAGAAACACGAGTAATGGACATTAGACCGGTGGAAATTTGTCCTTTGGTCTGGAGTCCAAATTGGGGATTTTTTTGTTAGTTTTGATGTTTTCAGTATTATTCTACAATGTAGAAAATCTAAAAAATAAATGAAAAACCCTTGAATGAGTTGAATGTTGTTCTAAACCTGACCGGTGGTGTATGATGTTCAGGTTCAACGGTAACACCAGAGGGTTATTTGTCTTCCAAAATGTTTTTGTTGTTGCTTTTTCCCCCCTAAAATGAGAGAGAAATAATGGTTTAGACTCGAAACAACATTCCTTACCCCAGGACACTTCCACAGTTGACTATCCAGGAAACAGGAAAAGGAGTACGGTGTCTGCATTGATCGGAATGTTGTGTTTGACTCGTCAATAAACAGATCAATGCAGACACAGTGCTCCTTTTTCTGTATTCTCCTGGATAGTCAAACATTGAAGTGTCCTGGGGTAAGGAATGTTGTTTGGATTGTCTCAAGACCCTCAGTCCAACAACGGATTCACCTTTTTGGTCAAGCTAGGCTGAAGTGTGTTTTGGTTCACTTTCTTTCCAAGGTTTTAACTGGAAGTACAAGTTATTGTGTCAGAGTTGTTGTGTCAGAAATGTCCATGTTTTGATTACCACTTCCTGATAATAGTATTTTGCTGACTGAAAAAATTGCTAATAATTCTATTAATAAAATAAAGTAGAAAACCACTCTATTGAGACTATAGTTAGCATATAATAGCTCACATGTAAATGAAGTAGCATTCATAAATATGCCACATCTTGCACAACCATTTAGTCTAGACTGGAAGCCAGCTGTTGGCTTGACCAGAACCACGCTGGTATTGAGGGGAGGGCTGTGTGGTATTTTAGGTGTAAGATGTTCCGTGTTGTCTGGCGCCCTCTGCTGGTGATGTCAGAGGTCTCTGGACTCTGTGGGGATTCCTTTTGCAACACTGCAGCAGCAGCCAAGACCTGCCCTGAAACACACATACATGCAGCATAGCCCTGCCCACACACAATATGATAGGCAGGCATTGGAAATACTGCTGTGGATACTATGTAGGTCTCAATTCAGAGTAAACTGACATGTTGAATCATTATATGTATCAAGGAAAATATGAAAATATGTAATCAGTTCACGAATTGAGATTGACAATTTCTTAAGCTTTCTTCAAAACAGTTTGACTGCCCTAATATAGCCACATATCCACTTGGGAGACTGGATCAGGAACTTATGATGTCATGGAATTTCATTCCCTCTTTAGGGAGTGAGTCCTGGGGTAAAAATGGACATCATGCAACAGAACCAGAGTGTTCCAATAATTAATGTTAATCTCTTTTACCTGTATTACTTGACAGTCCCAAGAGGCAGCTGGCCATGCTCTCTAGAGTCTAGACAAAGCAGGGTTGTCACTAGTTACCACAGCCACAAAATATAAATGGTCTATATTGTAAACATTCAAACATTTGCTTTTTGTTCTTAATTTAAGGTTAGGCATAAGGTTAGCAGTATGGTTAAGGTTAGGTTTAAAATTGAGATTTTATGAGAAATTCTAGAAATAGGCAGGATTTAGTGAACCACAAAACAGGTGTTTGTTGCCATCCAACTAGTGTCTCCCATAGCAAGAGAGCACCTACAACTATTTTGACCAAGTGTCCAGATAAGGAGAGGATGACATAACATGGAAATTGTAACTCACTCTTTCTCCTAGCTCTGTAGCTATTCTGTTCCCACTGACACCATAGAGTGAGGGGTTTGCTGGTGCCACCAGGGGATGGCACGCCACAGCACAGTGCATGATGATAGGCTGACCACAATAACATTATTGTACAGCTGTGGGGTGATGGAATAATACCAGTAAACGTGCTAAGTGAAACGCTATTGATTCTGAACAATCCCTTCTCCAAAAGGCACTGAAATTCAGAAACTAACTCAGGCCATGTTATTCAATATAATTTTCCCACTCTTTCAAATGAATAATTTGGTACTGACTGTTACAGGGGAAAACATTGAAATACAGGTAACTGCCCAAATAAAATAAACATCAACATAAAGTGTTTTAATAGGGCATTGGACCACCATGAACCAGACCAGCTTCAATGCACCTGATGTTGATGTTTATTTTTATTTGGGCAGTTAGTTACCTGTCCAAATAAAGATTATACAAGAGTCTGGAACTCTATTGGAGGGATGAGACACCATTGTTCCACAAGAAATTCCAGAATCACTCCAGAATCTCCCATAAGTGTTCAATTGGGTAGATATCTGGTGAAGGAGACGGCCATGGCATAGTTTACATTGTTTTCCTGCTCATCAAACCATTGAGTGACCACTCACACCCTGTGGATGGGGGAACTGTCATCCAACTGGGCATAGCCATGGTTGCAAAAATAATGGCCAAAATACACAGCCCTAAGCATGATGGGATGTTAATTGCTTAATTAACTCCGGAACCACAGCTGTATAGAAGCACCTGCTTTCAATAAACTTTGTATCCTTCATGTACTCTACGACGCAGCGTAACACAGAATCAAGCCAATTCCACGACACCAATTCAGCTCTGATATGTGCTGTTGACCAAGCCGGTGTGTTCTAGTCCTTCAGTGGGATCAGGTGTGGAGCATTCATTCTGCTGACATGTTGTTCAGGGGATTAGAAAGCAGATAGGGTTTATTTTGCCATCTCTTTGTCAGGGGTCATGCAAGCACGGCTAATTCATTCTCCAACTGTAATCTGTCATCTATTGAACTGAGAGAAAAAAAATGACCCAGATTACGTAGACCGTAGTGACATCTAGGTAAGAGAAGTAACCTTTAAATGGTTTTTCATCATGTCAGAGGGTTAAGTAGACTATTGTAGGGCTGCACAATTAATCCCATTTTAAATCAGAATTGTAATATTGACATGTGCAATAAGCATTTTATTTTTTTTACACCATGAATGTAACATTCAAACCTAATAAGGGTCCCCCAGGGAAACGCTGACCAACATTTTGGTTCCTACCCGGTCACAAAAATGTCTACTGTACCTGTCCTTTTCATTAGTTGACATGCCAAATGACACCAAACCATCGAATCGGAATACTCATTTTATTTACACTGAACAAAAATATAAACGCAACATGTAAAGTGTTGGTCCTCTGTTTCATGAGCTGAAATAAAATATCCTAGAAATGTTCCATAAGCACAAAAAATGTATTTCTCTCAAATGTTGTGCACACATTTGTTTACATCCCTGTTAGTGAGCATTTCTCCTTTGCCAAAAGAATCCATCCACATGAGAGGAGAGGTATATCGAGAAACATGATCATTACACAGGTGCACATTGTGCTGGGAACAATAAAAGGCCACTAAAATGTGCGATTTTGTCACACAACACCACATACAGTTGAAGTCGGAAGTTTACATACACTTAGGTTGGAGTCATTAAAACTCATTTTTCAACCTCTCCCCAAATTTCTTGTTAACAAAAATAGTTTTGGCAAGTCAGTTAGGGCATCTACTTTGTGCATGACACAAGTAAATTTTTCCAACAATTGTTTACAGACAGATTTAATTTATCAATCACTGTATCATAATTCCCGTGGGTCAGACGTTCACATACACTAAATTGACTGCCTTTAAACAGCTTGGAAAATTCCAGAAAATTGCCATGGCTTTAGAAGCTTCTGATAGGCGAATAGACATCATTTGAGTCAATTGGAGGTATACCTGTGGATGTATTTCAAGGCCTACCTTCAAACAGTGCTTCTTTGCTTGACATCATGGGAAAATCAAAAGAAATCAGACAGGACCTCAGAAAAAAAATATTGTAGACCTCCACAAGTCTGGTTCATCCTTGGGAGCAATTTCCAAACGCCTGAAGGTCCCAGGGTCATCTGTACAAACAATAGTACGCAAGTATAAACACCATGGGACCACGCAGGCATCATACCGCTCAGGAAGGAGACCCGTTCTGTCTCCAAGAGATGAACGTACTTTGGTGTGAAAAGTGAGAATTAATCCCAGAACAACAGCAAAGGACCTTATGAAGAGGAAACAGGTACAAAAGTATATATATCCACAGTAAAACGAGTCCTATATCAACATAACCTGAAAGCCCGCTCAGCAAGGAAGAAGCCACTGCTCCAAAACCGCAATAAAAAAGGCAGACTATGGCTTGCAACTGCACATGGGGACAAAGATCGTACTTTTTGGAGAAATGTCCTCTGGTCTGATGAAACAAAAATAGAACTGTTTGGCCATAATGACCATCGTTATGTTTGGAGGAAAAAGGGGGATGCTTGCAAGCCGAAGAACACCATCCCAACCGTGAAGCACAGGGGCTGCAGCATCATGTTGTGGGGGTGCTTTGCTGCAGGAAGGCTGGTGCACTTCACAAAATAGATGGCATCATGAGGTAGGAAAAGTATGTGGATATATTGAAGCAACATCTGAAGACATCAGTCAGGAAGTTAAAGCTTGGTTGCAAATGGGTCTTCCAAATGGACAATGACCCCAAGCATACTTTCAAAGTTGTGGCAAAATGGCTTAAGGACAACAAAGTCAAGGTATTGGAGTAGCCATCACAAAGCCCTCACCTCGATCCTATAGAAGATTTGTGGGCAGAACTGAAAAAGCATGTGTGAGGCCTACAAACCTGACACCAGCTCTGTCAGGAGGAATGGGCCAAAATTCACCCAACTTATTATGGGAAGCTTGTGGAAGGCTACCCGGAACGTTTGACCCAAGTTAAACTATTTAAATGCAATGCTACCAAATACTAATTGAGTGTATGTAAGCTTCTGACCCACTGGGAATGTGATGAAAGAAATAAAAGCTGAAATAAATTATTCTCTACAATTATTCTGACATTTCATATTCTTAAAATAAAGTGGTGATCCTAACTGACCTAAGACAGGGAATTTTTTACTAGGATTAAATGTCAGGAATTGTGAAAAACTGAATTTAAATGTATTTGGCTAAGGTAAACTTCCGACTTCAACTGTACTTCTCAAGATGAGGGAGCGTGCAGTTGGCATATTGACTGCAGGAATGTCCACCAGAGCTGTTGCCTGACAATTTAATGTTAAATTTCTCTACCATAAACCGTTTTAGAGAATTTGACACTACGTCCAACCAACCTCACAACCACGTGTAACCACACCAGCCCAGGACCTCCACATCCAGCTTCTTCACCAGTGGGATCATCTGAGACCAGCCACCCAGACAGCTGATGAAACTGTGGGTTTGCACAACCAAAGACTTTCTGCACAAACTGTCAGAAACCGTCTCAGGGAAGCTCATCATCCTCACCATCCTTGACCTGACTTCAGTTTGGCGTCATAACACACACACACACACCAGACTTCGGTGGGCAAATGCTCACCTTTGATACCCACAGATTTCAACGTTGTAAACAGAGTGGCCCATGGTGGCAGTGGGGTTAAGGTATGGGCAGCATAATCCACGGACAACGACCACAATTATGGATGACAATGCCAAGCGTCACATCTGGTTGAAACCTGGCACCATCCCTACAGTGAAGAATGGTGGTGGCAGCATGCTGTAGGGATGTTTTTCAGTGGCAGGGACTGGGAGACAAGTCAGGATCGAGGGAAAGATGAACAGAGCAAAGTACAGAGAAATCCTTGATGAAAACCTGCTCCAGAGCACTCAGGACCTTAGACTGGGGCGAAGGGTCACCTTGAAACAGGACAACAACCCTAAGCACACAGCCAAAACAATGCAGGAGTGGCTTTGAGAAAAGTCTCCGAATGTCCTTGAGTGGCCCAGCCAGAGCCCGGGACTTGAACCCGATCTAAAATCTCTGGAGAGATCCGAAAATAGCTTTGCGGCAATGCTCCCCATCCAACCTGACAGAGCTTGAGAGGATCTGCAGATATTGGCAGAAACTGCCCAAATACAGGTGTGCCACACTTGTAGCGTCATACCAAAGAAGACTCGAGGCTGAAATAAATACATACCGTGTTTGCTTTGTCATTATGGAATATTGTGTATAGATTGAGGGGGGGAAAAAATACATTTTAGAATAAGGCTGTAACCTAACAAAATGTGGGGTCTGAATACTTTCACGAAGGCACTGCATATACAAAAGTATGTGGACACACCTTCAAATGACTGGATTTGGCTATTTCACCAACACACGTTGCTGACAGGTGTATAAAATTGAGCACACAGCCATGCAATCTCCATAGACAAACATTGGCTGTAGAATGGCCTTACTGAAGCGCTCAGTGACTTTGAACGTGACACCGTCATAGGATGCCACCATTCCAACAAGTCAGCTCATCAAATTTCTGCGCTCCTAGAGCTGCCCCAGTTAACTGTAAGTGCTGTTATTGTGATGTGGAAACGTCTAGGAGCAACAATGGCTCAGTCACGAAGTGGTAGGCCACACAGCTCACAGAACGGGACCACCGAGTTCTGAAGCATGCAGAGCGTAAAAATCGTCTGTCCTCGATTGCAACAGTCACTTCATGAAATGCGCTTCCATGGCCGAGCAGAAGCACACAAGCCTAAAATCCCCATGTGCAATGTGGCGGCTGGAGTGGTGTAAAGCTCATCGCCATTAGACTATGGAGCAGTGGAAACGTGTTCTCTGGAGTGATGAATCACGCTTCACCATCTGGCAGTCCGATGAGTCTGGCTTTGGCCGATGCCAGGAGAGCGCTACCTGCCCAAATGCATAGTGCCAACTGTGAAGTTTGGTGGAGGAGGAATAATGGTCTGGTGCTGTTTTTCATGATTCTGGCTAGGCCCCTTAGTTCCATTGAAGGGAAATCTTAATGCTACAGCATACAATGATATTCTAGACGATTCTGCACTTCCAACTTTGTGGCAACAGTTTGGGAAGGCCCTTTCCTGTTTCAGCATAATGCAAAGCGAGGTCCATACAGAAATGGTTTGTCTAGATCGGTGTGGAAGTTGACTGGCCTGCACAGAGCCCTGACCTCCACCTCATCAACCACCCTTGAGATGAATTAGAATGCCGACTGCAAGCCAGGCCTAATCGCCCAACATCAGTGCCCTCAGCAGTGTTCCAACATCTAGTGGACTGTCTTCCCAGAAGAGTGGAGGCTGTTATAGCAGCATAGGGGGTACCCACTCCATTTTAATGCCCATGATTTTGAAATGAGATGTTCAACAAGCAGGTGTACACACAGTACATGGCCAAAGGTATATGTTGTCTCTAACTTCTTGTCCTTTGTGATGTTGTCTGTGCCCAATATTGTTTGTACTGTGTTTTGTGCTGCTACCATGTTGTACTCATGTGTAGCTGCCATGCTATGTTGTTGTCTTAGGTCTCTCTTTATGTAGTGTAGTCTCTTGTTGTGATGTAGGTTTTGTCCTATATTTTTAATCCCAACCCCCATCCCCACAAGGAGGCCTTTTGCATTTTGGTAGGCTGTCATAGTAAATAAGAATTTGTTCATAAGTGACTTGCCTAGTTAAATGTTAAATAAAAAAAATGTTTGAGTGAAACCTTATTTGGCTTGATTTGTCCAAACAAATGGATGCATTTTAAAAATAATCTGATGAGAATTTTCTGTGGGATTTGTCCTCCGTCACAACATTCCACAGCTCAACCTAGTGAGTGCTGCTGAAAATACCCCACGTCAGGCTGAAACTAGAGCAGTGGGTTTCCCTGCATGCAAGACGAAGAGTGCTCTCATGCCTACAAACAACACACAGTGCTATATGTCTTGCTATACTTGTGAGGACTTTTTGGGAACCAACAATTGATTCCCATTTAAAACACTAATTTTCCAAAACCATAACACCTAACCCTAATTTGAACCCTAAAATTGTATTTTTACAAGTGAGGACCAGTAAAATGTCCTTTGTCTCTGAATATTAGTTTGTTTACTATTCTTGTCATGACTCACAAGTATAAAACAAATATTTCTGAAATCAACATGATTGTCAAGAGAAATCCCATTGATTATTTCATTTAAATAAAGTTTATAAAAAAAAGCAACAGACTATAAGAAACATGTATTCCTCTAAATGGATGCAGGTAGGTAGCATAAAAGGTGAACCGCTCCTGGTAAACAAAAGCTAAAAATAGATTCACAAACAGCGCAGCTCTGTGTGAGTAGCACGAACGGCACCAACAGTGAAATTAGCCGGTGTAAAACAGAGGCTACAGCAGCGTAAGCTGTAGTGGTTTCCTGTGTTGGCGGTGCGGTATTAAACAGACCTGTGTAGAACACGCCGGTGTTCTTCCTGCATCCTGACAGCTGCTGCAGGTTCCTGAGTAAACCTTTGGCCGCCAGCCGCACGTGGATGTTGACCAGTGAGAGTTTCATAGACCATAACATCTCTCCAAACAACAAGGAAGGGATATACCCAACACTAACTACTGTACTTTAAATCCCCAGAAATCCAGAGGTAGAAGATGGTAAACTTGCTGTGCACCACATGCCAAAGATGGTCTCAGGGTAGAGTGCCTCAGTCGACAGTAGCACTGAGACATGAAGAGAAAAAAACAGCAGCAGCAACCGTTACCATGTGAGAGCCCCTTCAGTCAGTTCACCATGGCAACAGGAACTCCTCCCACTCAGAATGAGGACCAGCAGCACATGCCCAGCTGGGAGAGAGGCCGGCGGGGGGGTGGGCCAGCAGGCTTTCAATAGCTCTGCCCTGGACATATGTGACAGGCAGAGGCAGAGAAAGACATCCCTAATCCTGGAGTTCGAGCCAGCCTTCAGTTCAGACCATTCAGTGCTCAGACAAATATCTAGCAATAGAATTCTAGAATCTCCCAGAGCTGGGCGATGCTGGCAGAGGAGAGGGGGAGGGGAGTGGGAGGGAACAAGGAGGGGGAGGAGTGAACAGTGGAGACTGGAGCGAATGGTGGCTCAATCTGGGCTACTACTCTCACTAATTCACCCCTCCCTCCCTTTTGCTCCCTCCCTTCTGCTCCCCTTCACACCAGCAGAGAGAGGAGAAGAGAAATGGCAGGAGGTGATGGCTAGCTCATGGCAAGGTTGAGCCCAATGAGCTAAAAACAACCCTGCTCCCTTAGCCCTGCTCTCACAGTTCAACAGCTCTCAACACTACTGTACGGGGGCTCTCAACACTACTGTACGGGGGCTCTCAACACTACTGTACGGGGGCTCTCAACACTACTGTACACTACTCTCAACACTACTGTACACTACTCTCAACACTACTGTACACTACTCTCAACACTACTGTACGGGTGCTCAGTAAAGTCCCATCATCTGGGGATAAACATCCCCAGTCTCCAACTACATTACATTCTGGAGCTACAATTCAAAACGAGAAGTCTGTTACTCCCCCTAGAAACAAAAAGGCCTACTGTCCAACATTCAGAAAGAAGTATTATGCAAATACTAAACAGCTTCAGCTGCCTTGAGTATAAAAAGTGTTTTTACATATTCTGATTGTTTTGGGCAATTGAAACCGTTTCAGTAGAACATTATAAATTTTATGCAGCCAAAGCATAGATGGCCACAAGCAAAACCACCTCCCACTAGCCACAAAGGACTATGGACATGAACACAACAGTTGTATGTTTGTCTGCCAGAGAAACAAAGGGCTTTTCCTGTTAAGAGGCCTCATTATGTGTAACTACGGCAGATTGGCCACAGCTCTCCAGAAAAGGTCCTAGTCCACAAGGACTTTAGTCTAGAATAATGTAGTCAGAACGTAGAACCTCAAACCAGTGCAGTTTCACACATTCTGGAGGTCAAGCCAAACAGCTTTTCTCACAGACAAACTGCCAATCAAACAAACTGCCAATCAAACAAACAGCCAATCATACAAACAGCCAATCATACAAACAGCCAATCATACAAACAGCCAATCATACAAACAGCCAATCATACAAATAGCCAATCATACAAATAGCCAATCATACAAACAGCCAATCATACAAAACAGCCAATCATAAACTGCCAATCACATCTGGATATGACCATTGACCACATAAAAACAGAATATCTACATCTCAGATGGGCTTATTGAGTTGGGAAGTTAAACTCTTTTACAACAGAAAGTGTCAACACTGTAGGTAACAAAAAAAAACATCTCACCAGGTAATACAGCGGCAGGACGAAGAAGTCTTGATGAAGCAGTTCTTTTCATAGGACTGGCTCTGGACCTTGAGGGCACCCGATTGGTCGACTCTGTAGTTTTGCATCCTGCTGTGAATAATAAAATGTTCAGATGAGGCTCGGGTTTGAGTGGATCTGAACCATCACTGTGCCCTGGCTATGAAGGGACTGAGAACTGCTGCATCAAAGCTAGTTCTGCCTGCTGAATGACATTTAAAAGGCTGAGGCCTCATACAGGACAGGGGACAGGGGCTACTGATGGGAACTTAGCTAAACACATTTAAAAGGTGTTTGAGCAGTACACATCTTATCAGGCACCTGGATAAGATACATGTTCAATCTAATAAAACTGTACATACGCTTGTTTTAACAGTGTCAATCAGCACCCTGTTGACACATCTAAACAAAAGCTTCAAGTCAGCATTTTGGTTCTCTAATCTATTTCCTAATCACCCAAATTTAGCTTCCCAGGCATTTGATAGCAGATGTTGTGAATCCATCTAATTTGCGCTGCATTATGGGATTTTAGGTGATACACAAAACAGACTAACAACTAGTCTGACTAGAATTTGGGAGATTGAGGGTAAAAAACAAGTAAAAAAACAAACTGAGGAGAACAAAAAAATGAAACTTCAGGAAGGAAACAACAAAACTAAATCTTGGGGGAAAACAGCCAATAGAAGAGTTGTTAGTCACTCGTTGGTTTTGTGGATAACTACAGTATGTCTGTATGAGACTCCCATCTTACCAGGTCCTATGTTACTCCCTGGGTGTGAGAGGAGTCTAGCTTTTAACACTGTGGTCTTGCATGAGGCTGGTCTTCCCACAGACACCTGGGCTGCTCCTGCAGAAACTGTAGGGCAGATAACAGTCAAATAGTTAAGACATACTTCCTCAGTATTCAGACACTCAACATCTAAACTTGATGTGATTTACCGTCTTAGGAATGGAACATTTAAATGTCATTTCTATCATTTACAAATGTAGGAGGGAGCTTGGTACCATACTTCAGAATTCTATAAAACAGCTCCACCTTATTTACAGCAACAGAAGAGTACAGAGTGTACTAAAGAGATGGGCCATGGACTGAGAATGGATAGTTGCCTTAAAATGAAATCATTTAATATAATTATTCCAGGGCTCTAGAAAACAAAGCCAATACAGACAGACAATCAATTCTAAATCTGGTCTGACTTACTCTTCCATAGCCGTATTCTAGTCTTCCCGTTAAAAGCAGCTAACAAAGGGAGGATACAGAAGCGATAGGATCCAATGAGCAGGCATGTCAGCAGAGTGAGGTCACAGTGGGAGCCTGCAGCACTGCCTTGTGGGATCAATGAGGAATTGGTGAAAACCTGAGTAGAAAATTCAGTCCAAGTGCAGCTCCGCAGTCCCCCGTAACCAGACATTGGGAAGATGGAAAGATCGCAAACCCAAAAGCAGAACGCAACAGAAATGTCTAAATATTCCGCCGTGGTATTTCTGTGGTGTGCGCTCTTCCCCCTTTAGGCATCACTGTGACTGAACTACAGTGGAACAGACCCAGTCTCCTAGACAACCATGTGTGGGGGACCCCAGTCTGGAAAACAAAACTGCTTAGCCAATCAGGTCACAGTATGCTGAAGATGCTGAAAGGGAAAAGGCCCATTGTCTAACAGGGCTAGCTCCCTCTCCGCCTCCCTCCCACTGTACAGCTCAAGTCAGACATTCCAAGGCATACTTGTTAAGACACAATCAATGTTCTTATTAGAAGCATGCACAGTTGAACCATACAAGATGGGAATGTTGCAAATGTATTTCATTCATTTGACTGTGTAGGATTCATTATCCTTACAGACTAGCTCTGATGTTCATCTCAGACTTCTCAGAGGGTTTGAGCTGGACCATCGTCTAAGAACATAACTCAAAAATAATACCCATCCGAAAAAGGACATACCATTCTCAGACACTGCTGAACCTACTGAGGTGTATTATACTTTCCTTTGCAGTATGTGATTTAATGTAGAAACAGATCACAGGAACAATCACAGGATGAAAAATATGGGTCTCCAGCAGGCTGATGTGAAGGCTTAAAGCCAAGGAGATGTACGTTTTAGCACAGCCCAGTCAGTAGCCTCTTAATGTGGGTCACCACGCACAGTCCACTGCTCACCCGCCTCGCCCCACCCTTCCCTGTAACCAGATGTGTCTTTAGAAATCAACCTGACAGAACCAGACGGACCCTGGAGAGCAACAACCTTGATAAAGACTATCCCAGATTCTTGCTGTGAACAAGAAGGTGTTCAGTCAATTGACCTCGTAAAATAAGGCTTTTAAAAAAAATAGTTATTTTTATTCAACTAGAACAAAACAATATCAGCGTAGGATTTCCCTAGTTGAGCATCTCACCTTGTGCATTTCCTGTGCTGCCACTGTGCTCATTGTGTACACTGGCCTTGGAAGGGATGCTCTTGGGGACACCGTGGGACTTGTAGGGCAGTCTGGAGGAGGAGACCGCAGTAGAGAGCTGGCTGGAGCCCACAGCCAGGGTGTGACCAGAGGCCTGGGGGAGTCTGGAACCAGTCACTGGGGGCTTAGTGCTGCCGCTGGCTGAGGAGGTTCCAACAGGCACTCCCTCATTTGTCTGGGACCTCTGATGACCTATATGACAGATATCAGCATTGAGACACAGAAATCAGAGGCAGAAGTGTAAAAAAAAAAAAAATCCTGCAGAGAGTAACCACATATTCTGCTCCAACATGTTTTCATAAGGCTGCACCACAACACACAAACAACATTTCAACTGAGTGCCCCAGTCCTTCAGTAGTTCAGTAGTCCATCTGGTAACTGGTCAGAGATCAGCTGTTATGAGCCATGGTCAATGCAAATGGTGAGCTGACTTTTGTTCATGCCAGATCAGAGCACTGGTGGAAATATAATAATTGCCCTAAGCAGGTTGTATAGCAGACAGACAGGCTTGGCCTAGCTCCACATCAGGCCTGTTACACCACCCAATACCCCTCTGATGGAGTTACATAAGCAGGTTACATGAATGACTGGTGTCAAATAAGAGCACAAAGCTGAGAGACAAATTGTGTGGCACCTATCCTCATGGTTACTCATTTTTCTACACCTTTATCATAAACAGCACCAGGTGTCCCTTTACCACATACAGAGCAAAGCCTGAAAAACCTCAATCACTTTTTATAGCTACTGTTTACAGGCCTCCTGGGCCATATACAGCGTTCCTCACTGAGTTCCCTGAATTCCTATCGGACCTTGTAGTCATAGCGGATAATATTGTAATCTTTGGTGACTTTAATATTCACATGGAAAAGTCCACAGACCCACTCCAAAAGGCTTTCGGAGCCATCATCGACTCAGTGGGTTTTGTCCAACATGTCTCTGGACCCACTCACTGTCACAGTCATACGCTGGACCTAGTTTTGTCCCATGGAATAAATGTTGTGGATCTTAATGTTTTTCCTCATAATCCTGGACTATCGGACCACCATTTTATTACGTTTGCAATTGCAACAAATAATCTGCTCAGACCCCAACCAAGGATTATCAAAAGTCGTGCTATAAATTCACAGACAACACAAAGATTCCTTGATGTCCTTCCAGACTCCTTCTGCCTACCCAAGGACGCCAGAGGACAAAAATCAGTTAACCACCTAACTGAGGAACTCAACTTAACCTTGCGCAATACCCTAGATGCAGTTGCACCCCTAAAAACTAAAAACATTTCTCATAAGAAACTAGCTCCCTGGTACACAGAAAATACCCGAGCTCTGAAGCAAGCTTCCAGAAAATTGGAACGGAAATGGCGCCACACCAAACTGGAAGTCTTCCGACTAGCTTGGAAAGACAGTACTGTGCAGTACCGAAGAGCCCTTACTGCTGCTCGATCATCCTATTTTTCTAACTTAATTGAGGAAAATAAGAACAATCCGAAATTCCTTTTTGATACTGTCGCAAAGCTAACTAAAAAGCAGCATTCCCCAAGAGAGGATGACTTTCACTTTAGCAGTGATAAATTCATGAACTTCTTTGAGGAAAAGATTATGATTATTAGAAAGCAAATTACGGACTCTTCCTTAAATCTGCGTATTCCTTCAAAGCTCAGTTGTCCTGAGTCTGCACAACTCTGCCAGGACCTAGGATCAAGAGAGACAATTAAGTGTTTTAGTACTATATCTCTTGACACAATGATGAAAATAATCATGGCCTCTAAACCTTCAAGCTGCATACTGGACCCTATTCCAACTAAACTACTGAAAGAGCTGCTTCCTGTGCTTGGCCCTACTATGTTGAACATAATAAACGGCTCTCTATCCACCGGATGTGTACCAAACTCACTAAAAGTGGCAGTAATAAAGCCTCTCTTGAAAAAGCCAAACCTTGACCCAGAAAATATAAAAAACTATCGGCCTATATCGAATCTTCCATTCCTCTCAAAAATTTTAGAAAAGGCTGTTGCGCAACAACTCACTGCCTTCCTGAAGACAAACAATGTATACGAAATGCTTCAGTCTGGTTTTAGACCCCATCATAGCACTGAGACGGCACTTGTGAAGGTGGTAAATGACATTTTAATGGCATCGGACCGAGGCTCTGCATCTGTCCTCGTGCTCCTAGACCTTAGTGCTGCTTTTGATACCATCGATCACCACATTCTTTTGGAGAGATTGGAAACCCAAATTGGTCTACACGGACAAGTTCTGGCCTGGTTTAGATCTTATCTGTCGGAAAGATATCAGTTTGTCTCTGTGAATGGTCTGTCCTCTGACAAATCAACTGTACATTTCGGTGTTCCTCAAGGTTCCGTTTTAGGACCACTATTGTTTTCACTATATATTTTACCTCTTGGGGATGTTATTCGAAAACATAATGTTAACTTTCACTGCTATGCAGATGACACACAGCTGTACATTTCAATTAAACATGGTGAAGCCCCAAAATTGCCCTTGCTAGAAGAATGTGTTTCAGACATAAGGAAGTGGATGGCTGCAAACTTTCTACTTTTAAACTCGGACAAAACAGAGATGCTTGTTCTAGGTCCCAAGAAACAAAGAGATCTTCTGTTGAATCTGACAATTAATCTTAATGGTTGTACAGTCGTCTCAAATAAAACTGTGAAGGACCTCGGCGTTACTCTGGACCCTGATCTCTCTTTTGAAGAACATATCAAGACCGTTTCAAGGACAGCTTTTTTCCATCTACGTAACATTGCAAAAATCAGGAACTTTCTGTCCAAAAATGATGCAGAAAAATTAATCCATGCTTTTGTCACTTCCAGGTTAGACTACTGCAATGCTCTACTTTCCGGCTACCCGGATAAAGCACTAAATAAACTTCAGTTAGTGCTAAATACGGCTGCTAGAATCCTGACTAGAACCAAAAAATTTGATCATATTACTCCAGTGCTAGCCTCTCTACACTGGCTTCCTGTCAAAGCAAGGGCTGATTTCAAGGTTTTACTGCTAACCTACAAAGCATTACATGGGCTTGCTCCTATCTATCTCTCTGATTTGGTCCTGCCGTACATACCTACACGTACGCTACGGTCACAAGACGCAGGCCTCCTAATTGTCCCTAGAATTTTTAAGCAAACAGCTGGAGGCAGGGCTTTCTCCTATAGAGCTCCATTTTTATGGAACGGTCTGCCTACCCATGTCAGAGACGCAAACTCGGTCTCAACCTTTAAGTCTCTACTGAAGACTCATCTCTTCAGTGGGTCATATGATTGAGTGTAGTCTGGCCCAGGAGTGGGAGGGTGAACGGAAAGGCTCTGGAGCAACGAACCACCCTTGCTGTCTCTGCCTGGCCGGTTCCCCTCTTTCCACTGGGATTCTCTGCCTCTAACCCTATTACAGGGGCTGAGTCACTGGCTTTACTGGGGCTCTCTCATGCCGTCCCTGGAGGAGGTGCGTCACCTGAGTGGGTTGAGTCACTGATGTGGTCATCCTGTCTGGGTTGGCGCCCCCCCCCCCCCCCCCCTTAAGTTGTGCCGTGGCGGAGGTCTTTGTGGGCTATACTCAGCCTTGTCTCAGGATGGTAAGTTGGTGGTTGAAGATATCCCTCTAGTGGTGTGGGGGCTGTGCTTTGGCAAAGTGGGTGGGGTTATATCCTTCCTGTTTGGCCCTGTCCGGGGGTGTCCTCGGAGTGGGCCACAGTGTCTCCTGACCCCTCCTGTCTCAGCCTCCAGTATTTATGCTGCAGTAGTTTATGTGTCGGGGGGCTAGGGTCAGTTTGTTATATCTGGAGTACTTCTCCTGTCCTATTCGGTGTCCTGTGTGAATCTAAGTGTGCGTTCTCTAATTCTCTCCTTCTCTCTTTCTCTTTCTCGGAGGACCTGAGCCCTAGGACCATGCCCCAGGACTACCTGACATGATGACTCCTTGCTGTCCCCAGTCCACCTGGCTGTGCTGCTGCTCCAGTTTCAACTGTTCTGCCTTATTATTATTCGACCATGCTGATCATTTATGAACATTTGAACATCTTGGCCATGTTCTGTTATAATCTCCACCCGGCACAGCCAGAAGAGGACTGGCCATCCCACATATGCTCTCTCTAATTCTCTCTTTCTTTCTCTCTCTCGGAGGACCTGAGCCCTAGGACCATGCCCCAGGAATACCTGACATGATGACTCCTTGCTGTCCCCAGTCCACCTGACTGTGCTGCTGCTCCAGTTTCAACTATTCTGCCTTATTATTATTCGACCATGCTGGTCATTTATGAACATTTGAACATCTTGACCATGTTTTGTTATAATCTCCACCCGGCACAGCCAGAAGAGGACTGGCCACCCCACATAGCCTGGTTCCTCTCTAGGTTTCTTCCTAGGTTTTGGCCTTTCTAGGGAGTTTTTCCTAGCCACCGTGCTTCTTCACCTGCATTGCTTGCTGTTTGGGGTTTTAGGCTGGGTTTCTGTACAGCACTTTGAGATATCAGCTGATGTACGAAGGGCTATATAAAATAAATTTGATTGATTGATTGAAAAACCACTACAGATCTACTAGGCTTCTGTAAGGGAGTTGGTTTCACAGACATTGTGTTCTGTGGCTTTCACAGCAGCGCTGAGCTTTAAAAACCTCCCTTTCCTTCCTCTGCTTGTTCTAGTAGCACAGCTGGCTTCCCATCCGAGGGAGAATCCCACCTCTCTCCTCTTTCGCTGGGAATGTCCCTACCCTCTCCCTTCATGCTGCTCATAGGAGCGGTGGAGGTAGAGTGATGGGGGTGGGGTGTTTATCTCTGGGTCCTGAGCTGAGCAGGGGAGCTACGTGACATCTGTATCCATGTTATTCCTGTGCCGTCAAGGCACAAGCTCTGGTCATCATCAACAGGAAAGGTTGCCCTCTCATGGTGAGATTGTGCACTGCAACCTGTCTGACTACCACTGAAGCATGACCATTTAGAGGAGTCTTGAAGATTGAACAAGGCACTTTACAGTTGCAGTAAAGTCAGCCACTGTATCATAGATAATGAGGGTATTTAGAATCCATTTCCCTCCTAAACTAAAGGACAGGTAGCAATGCTAGGGTGGACGTGTTGGGCAATGAGACTGATGACTACATGATGTGAGGGCTACTAGGATGACACCTTTGAATCAGATGTTTCACTAGTGAAACTCTGATCACTTAAAACACATCATGGAATCATCTGTACGAGCGGAGTCCATACAACCGAAACACCGAGCAGATGCAGAATATTAGACTTCTAGGGTAAAGCATCAGTTACACAAACCACCACACTATCCAGCAGATCAGCCCTCTGGTGCTTATACACACTGCTAGACATACAGACCTGACTAAACGATAACAGGATAGCTCACTGTTTACATTACAGAGGAAATGCCTAGGAAATCATTAGGCCGGTGCTTATTCAAAGGCAGGCAGTCTGGATTATATAAAAAGGTATTCACTCTGTACCGCAGCCAATGTTTACACTATCCCCTGGATGAGATTTGTCACTTTCACTCTGTGTGAGAGAGATCAAAGCACAACCGCAAAAGCTCAGTGTCAATCTAGTCTTACAGAACTCTCACAGAGCAGCAAAGGTTTTACACATTGTATTAACTCTGTCTGTTGGAGAATGCTCTTACCTGCTGTGGTGCTATGTTTGGCCCGTGGCGAACACATCCCACTAGAGGCACTGCTGCAGACATCTCTTCCCTGCCTCTGCCTAGATACTGGAGGGAGAGCCTGAGGGGCTGAGGCTGGGGCTCCTCTGGCTCTGTTGAGGGATGGCCGTGCTCCAAGTCTACTCTTAAACCTGTCACAGGCAGCTCCTACTGCTGCCGTTGCTCCCATCGCAGTCTTAGAGGAGGCCGTCTGCAACAAGAGCAACCCGTCACTCCCAGAGTCCCAGTCAACAGGCCCAGACAGCGCGTTCCCGCTCCTCACACAATCTAGTACACCGTGGGGACATAAACGGAGACCCGGCTCACTGGGAACTAATAAAAACAATTCGCAGGCAACAGAACCAAGCTGCTAGTGTAGTTTACCCCCTGGGATTCAGGCCATTCCCGGCCACCTCTCTCGCTCCCCGTTTTCCCCCTCCTCTAAAAACACTCACCGAGCACATGGCGTGTGTTTGCTAGACTCGAGCTGAGCAGCAGTCTTGCTTGCCTCTTCTCTCCGAGGGATAATTAAAACAGATTTAAAGTACTAGATTTCCATGTAAAAAGCCTGCCTTTTTAGATGAAAACTCCTCAATGAGGCCTTGGAAAACCTGGATGTCTGTGGTCTACTTAATAATAATATCCCAGATCTGCCTAATGAAGAAAAACAATCACTTTCAAAACGATCACATGGACCTTTACAAGTCCCACTCATCTACAATGTAGGAAGATTAAACAAAGCAGTGGATTATATTCTGCGGCTATTTTAATGAATAGTATATTTTCTGCACATTTCCATCATACTTGGATTTGATTAAACAGGCCAAAAGGATTTATTCTATGTTATGTTTAGAGCACAAGTCATTCGCATTTACTTACCACAAGGCAGGATTTCTTAATCTCCTTGCTGCTTCGCTCTTCTGCTTCCTTCCTGGTCTCAGGCGGTTTGTTGTGGGCACTGCCAGTGCGGTTGTGGCTGGCTGGTCTGGCCTGGCTCTGTCCCAGGTGGACGTGGGCCTTGGGGATGATGAAGCTAGCTGAGCCGCCAGGGGAGGCTCTGGACTCCTTGTGTGGTATAGATGTAGTGGAGGAACTCTCAGACCAGCAGCGGGACCGCCGTGCTGACACTGGTGCCTGATTGGATGGTGAGGAGGCTGAGGAGACAGAGCCAGGTCTCTTCCTCTGTGGCACTTCCTCCTTGTTGCCAGCCTTGCCAGGACTGGCCAGGGCTGGTGCAGGGTCAGCTCGCTGTTCTGTGGAGGGTGACTCTGTGGGAGATGGGAAACAGGTCTGGTTTCCAGGCAGCACTGGAGCGGATCCTCCTCCACAGTTAGAAGCTACATGCTCGGCCTCTGAGCTGACCCGACTAGTGGCCTGACTGCTGGGTACTGGTGGGACATTTTCAAATGCAGCAGAGACAGAATCACACAGGGATGCTCGACACTCTGCCTCCTCAGTCAAACTAAGAGCAAGTGGACCAATGTGAGACCCAGCAGCCGAAGAGAGGTCTTGGTCATCTGCCTGGATAAATGTCATTCCATGGAAATCAGGGACTGCATTCTCAGCCACAGCAGCCCTCGGGCGGCCATCTTCCACTGTGGCTAGTTTACTAGGAGTGTTTCTCATTGGAGTGTTCCTGTTCACCTGAGATGGTTTACGACAGGGCTGGTTGACTGGTTTCCCTGGCTTATTCTTTGCGGGTGCAGGGCTTCCCAATGTCAACGGATGAGCTGGTCTCGACATGATCTTGGGTTTCACTCTGCTGAAATCTGGCTTGGGAAACTTTTTGATTTCTGCTTTGCTAATTCTGTTAGCTGATGATGGGGGAAGCCTGGCAACCAAACAGTGTTTTGGGGATGCGAGCATTGGGGCAGCCCCTCGCTGGTCTATAGCCGTTTGGACCACAGGGCTACCAGTGTGACTTTGTTCCCCAGTGCAGGGGGACTCCGTTAGGGAGGGCAAGTCCAGGGGTTTGTTCCCAGCACACTGCACTGGTGTGGAGGTCTGGGCACGGCCGTCAAGGTCCAGCTCCTCTGAGGCTGGCAGCATGAAGGTCCTGCCCTCGGTGGATCCTCCACTGATATAGGCATCCGAGCTGGCCCGCCTGCTGGGGGCTGGGGAAGCACCTCCACATGCAGCAGACGGGGTTGGCTCACACAGAAAGGTGGCCTGGTGTACACCCTCTGCCTCACAGGGATCCACATCCACAGGAGACCAAGGCCGTGCAAGGCCGTCACCCTCAGGAGGGAGATCCTGGTCATCTGACTGGATAAAGGTCATGCCCCAGCACTGAGGGCCTGGGTTGTCCTTTACTTTGAATGTGTCAGTGGGTCTGTTCTCCAGAAGCCTGTCACAGACGTCAGGCAGGGTGGTGGTGGTGGACAATGACAGCAGGCCATGGCCCAGGTCAGCAGGCAGGGCAGGGGAGCCATGGGCAGAGGAACTGGTGGACAGCTCCACCAGAGACAGAGACACAGTGAGAGTGTCAGCCTCCTCCAGACAGAAGCTGTTCCACCTCATCACCATCTCTCCTGAGCCGATGGAGCAGTTGTTCTCACTGGAGCCACGGAGCGACACAGAGCTGGAGCTCTCTTCCCCCTCAGGAGAGGCCAATTCAGGAGAGGCAGCAACACTCCTGTCACCAGACGATGTAGTACTCCCCCAGTCACTCTGGTTGTCACCATGGTGTCCCTGCAGGCTGGTGATCACCAGAGTGATATTCCCGTTCCAGTTGTCCAGGCTGGTGTTGACACAGCTGGAGACAGATGTTTGGACAGGTTCCAAAATATCCCCCTCACCAGGTACAGTCACTGCAGGTGAGAGGACAGTGCAGGTGCTATTCTCAGGTAATGTGATGAGGTCGAGGGAGCTATTCTCTGGAGGTGAGCCAAGTTTGAGGTTACCGTTTATTGGTGTGTTAGCTGTACATGTGCAATTGAGGTGGTCTGTGTGGTGGTTGGCCGGGGACGGGGAGCCCTCAATCAGGCAACACTCCATGTCAGGGGCACTGGAGGAGTCTCTATCACTCAGGCTCCTCAGAGAGTCCAGGGAGGAGGTCCCGAGACAGGCCACTGAGTTACCGTTACTGTCCCCGGGCCCTGAGGAGAGGGCCAGCTGCGTGGGTCTACACTTTGTCTTCACACTGGACATGTTGGCAGGCTTTTGTTATGTTTTAGCACAGCTGTGTTTGAGTTTACTGCATACCCAATGATTTATATCAAGTTTAGTTTTCAAAGCACCTCAAAATGAATAGCCATTTACTTCCATGGGATTCAAATGACTTGATTGGGCAGCAACTTTTTTAAATATGGCATACAGCTACAACTATGCCTTCACAGTTGCTCCAGGAGAATGTCTGAGAATCACCATCAGGAACAGATCTGTACAAGTAAAAGGGATAAAATGGTGAGACGGCTTATGGAGTCAAAGGGGATAAAATGGTGAGACGGCTTATGGAGTCAAAGGGGATAAAATGGTGAGACGGCTTATGGAGTCAAAGGGGATAAAATGGTGAGACGGCTTATGGAGTCAAAGGGGATAAAATGGTGAGACGGCTTATGGAGTCAAAGGGGATAAAATGTGATAAAATACACCAAGCAAATTGAACTTTGTGTAATGGTCTGATTTCCGTAAAAATTATACAGATGTCGTCAAATGCCATCAGATGACATTTTTGGGCTGACTGCTCTGAAATGTAAAAAAAAAAAAAAAAACGATATCCCTGGACTAAACACCACACACAGCACATTGGTGACAGATAGAAGTGGCATTGTTAAAAGGCTTTGCTTTACAGGACTATAAGCCTGACATGAACATAGCACACACACACACATCATAGTTCAATACAAACAGAAAAAAAACTCATTCTCATCAGGGGAAACTGGCATTATTCAACCACTGGCTGTGTTGGTCCCCATGTTTCCTAGCCAATTCAGTGTACTGCATTAGAAGTAATACTGTACAGTTATCTGTACTCTGATACTCGACTGAATTGGACTTAAGAAACGGTCATAAAATGTAAGCGTATAGCCCAACCGTCTGAAGTGTCGCCGGTAACGCCGACACTGGACGGACATCAACCGTCTGAAGTGTCGCCGGTAACGCCGACACTGGACGGACATCAACCGTCTGAAGTGTCGCCGGTAACGCCGACACTGGACGGACATCAACCGTCTGAAGTGTCGCCGGTAACGCCGACACTGGACGGACATCAACCGTCTGAAGTGTCGCCGGTAACGCCGACACTGGACGGACATCAACCGTCTGAAGTGTCGCCGGTAACGCCGACACTGGACGGACATCAACCGTCTGAAGTGTCGCCGGTAACGCCGACACTGGACGGACATCAACCGTCTGAAGTGTCGCCGGTAACGCCGACACTGGACGGACATCAACCGTCTGAAGTGTCGCCGGTAACGCCGACACTGGACATCAACCGTCTGAAGTGTCGCCGGTAACGCCGACACTGGACGGACATCAACCGTCTGAAGTGTCGCCGGTAACGCCGACACTGGACATCAACCGTCTGAAGTGTCGCCGGTAACGCCGACACTGGACATCAACCGTCTGAAGTGTCGCCGGTAACGCCGACACTGGACATCAACCGTCTGAAGTGTCGCCGGTAACGCCGACACTGGACATCAACTGTCTGAAGTGTCGCCGGTAACGCCGACACTGGACATCAACTGTCTGAAGTGTCGCCGGTAACGCCGACACTGGACATCAACTGTCTGAAGTGTCGCCGGTAACGCCGACACTGGACATCATGGCAGTGACACTCCATTTTTCAGACACTTCATTTTATTACCATAGTATAACAATACCCTTTGACCAAAATAACTGATAGACCCCAGCATGGGTCCACATTAGGGTTATAACAACCCCACCGATGCCCTGAGGCGTGAGAGCCGGGTGGCCAGTGGGGAATGATGCATGCGCAGTCACAACCCTAATGTGGACCCATGCTGGGGTTGATGTTGGGGAAACCAGCTCAGATGGGTTTGACACCATAACCACTAAACATCAATCTAAACAGGCCTGTTGTGTTTGTTTTAGCTCACTGGACTGGTAAGCCTCCAGTCCTAGCCCCTTCGTAGTGGTACTGCCCGCCCAGGAACATATCAATTCACCAACACTGTAAAGTTCCTAACCCAAGGTAAATAAATAAAAGCAAGACTTTGGACATTTACAAGTAGTAAAAAGGGCTGCTTTATGCAGTACTTCACAGTCTGCTCCATTTACAGTCAAAGGGTGTGTCCCAAATGGCAGCCTGTTCCCTACATAATGGACTGCTTTTGACCAGAATCCTACTGTACGTGCCCTCCTACTGTACGTGCCCTGGTCAAAAGTAGTGCACTATTAAGGGAATAGGGTACCATTTGGGACACAATCCACAATCATAGTGATATCCTTGGGGATAGGGGATTTCAACATAAATCTGGATTGTTGGAAGAAAAGTTGTGCTGTGGCACTCCTGTCATGTTCAATAAGAGAGGGAAGGGATGGAGGGAGGAGGAAGGGGAAACAAGGCCAAGCTACTTTCCCAGGAGGAACATCCAGAAAAGGGGAGAATAAAGTTCTGGTATAATTATAATTCTCTGTGGCAACAGTACATGTACAGCATCTGGTGTTCCTCGGTTGTCAAAGGCCCTCAGAGTAGATTGGGGGTGGGGGGAGATAGACACCCGGAACAGATGGGGGGATAATAGTCACCTGGAGTAGATTGGGGGGGAGATAGACACCTGGACTAGAGGGGGGGGGGGGGGGGGGGGGGGGGAATAGACACCTGGAGTAGAGGGGGGGGGGGGGGGGTAATGGACACCTGGAGTAGAGGGGCTGGGGGATAATAGACACCTGGAGTAGAGGGGCAGGGGGATAATAGACACCTGGCATAGAGGGGCAGGGGGATAATAGACACCTGGAGTAGAGGGGCAGGGGGGATAATAGACACCTGGAGTAGAGGGGCAGGGGGGATAATAGACACCTGGAGTAGAGGGGCAGGGGGGATAATAGACACCTGGAGTAGAGGGGCGGGGGATAATAGACACCTGGAGTAGAGGGGCGGGGGGATAATAGACACCTGGCGTAGAGGGCGGGGGATAATAGACACCTGGAGTAGAGGGGCGCGGGGGATAATAGACACCTGGAGTAGAGGGGCGGGGGATAATAGACACCTGGAGTAGAGGGGCGGGGGGATAATAGACACCTGGCGTAGAGGGCGGGGGATAATAGACACCTGGCGTAGAGGGCGGGGATAATAGACACCTGGAGTAGAGGAGCTGGGGGGATAATAGACACCTGGAGTAGAGGGGCTGGGGGGATAATAGACACCTGGCATAGAGGGGCAGGGGGATAATAGACACCTGGAGTAGAGGGGCTGGGGGGATAATAGACACCTGGAGTAGAGGGGGGGGGGGGATAATAGACACCTGGAGTAGAGGGGCAGGGGGATAATAGACACCTGGAGTAGAGGGCGGGGGATAATAGACACCTGGAGTAGAGGGGCGCGGGGGATAATAGACACCTGGAGTAGAGGGGCGGGGGATAATAGACACCTGGAGTAGAGGGGCGGGGGGATAATAGACACCTGGCGTAGAGGGCGGGGGATAATAGACACCTGGCGTAGAGGGCGGGGGATAATAGACACCTGGAGTAGAGGAGCTGGGGGGATAATAGACACCTGGAGTAGAGGGGCTGGGGGGATAATAGACACCTGGCATAGAGGGGCAGGGGGATAATAGACACCTGGAGTAGAGGGGCTGGGGGGATAATAGACACCTGGAGTAGAGGGGGGGGGGGGATAATAGACACCTGGAGTAGAGGGGCAGGGGGATAATAGACACCTGGAGTAGAGGGGCAGGGGGATAATAGACACTTCGCGTAGATGTCAGATAGCTCCAGAGTTATATCTGGAGGCTGGGATGCTTCCATTCTATAACTAAATCATAAGGCTTGACTACAATTACATCAGTGGTTTCGGTCATGGAGAAGCCATCACTAACATGCTGATCATTGTAATCACACAGCCACCTTTCTACCAAGGAAGACTGTCTACACCCCAAATGGCAGCCTATTGCCTTCATAGTGCACTACTTTTTACAATGGCCCATAGGACGCTGGTAAAAAGTAGTGCACTATATAGGGAATAGGGTGCTATTTGGGACATATTGGTAATGTTGCCAAAGTGGCTTGTGTGGGGTTCAGGACCTTCTCACAAAAAACCCTATAACCACCAAGATATTCATTATCAGTGATACTGGCTAAATATTTTGATTTCGCCAAGAAACAAACCATAATTAAATGTAATCATACGTTGTGCTTCAAAAGTTACTGGCACACAATTGCAGGAATTGCAAAGTGGGGAAAAAAACCTTGATGTCAAATTCCAATTGATAAGTATTGTAATTTTCCTCACTAAAGAAAGAGTCTTGTCTCCTGATTGAGACAGATCTGAACAAGGAAGGAATACAATTCCAATACAGTGGCATTGTGAAGTCACAGGCATTCCTCTGAAATGCTTAGCTTGTATGTTCAGCTCATATAGTGTCAATATATCAAACCGTGTTTGACATATCTGATTCATTTATCACCACCCACTTTAGTTACTGACGGTTATCTGCACCTGTGGCTTGCTCTGTCATGCACAATATATTGTAGATTTAACTGTCATTTCTCAAATTTTGTCACAGGAAATAGTTTAATTAATCAAGGCATTTTCATTGATAGGGTTCAATAGTCCAGAACTGAATGCAATGTTTGCTATTAAGGCTGAGCAACAACACACCTCTCTGTGACGGAATGAAAGGTTTCCTAGGGAACAGGCAGAATAGAGTGCTTAGTCATTTCCAGACTTCTCAAGCCAACACCAGCCACTTAAAGACGTACAGCAAGACAAATGCAGGAGAGATATCAAAATCTGTACATTGGACCTTGGCAAGCGTTCTCATTTGAGAGATTGCTTTTATACCGGTAATCATTCACTCTAGGGATTTAAAGAGTGGGAAACTTTGGCTTGGTCTTAGTGCTAGTGTTTTATGTAAAGTACAACAGCAGACCAACCTGATATTAACCGTGGCTCCACTATGTTTATGGAATAATCCAACCACCAGACCTGGGAGAAATATGGCACAAAGCCACATATAGGAAAGAAACACTACGCACGACAGCAACACTTAATAACAAAAACTAAAACTTGCATTTGTAGCTGTCCACTAATAAAGGAAAACAAAACTTAGAGGAACTGAAATAATGTAATACTATACAAGATGGAGCACATCATGATCATCCATTGATATGCAATCTACTGACAAATACAGTATACTCCGAGACGCATTCATTAACAAAATCATTGATGAGAAAAAGCAGCCTTACCAGTCAGTTGGTGTTGTTGTGTATCCGTATCAAGCCACAGATCTCTCAGCTTACCCAGGTCCCTCTCTGAAACAATCCCATTAGTGCTTCCCACAGCACTAAAACCAACCAGTAGCCTTGTGTACACCTCCTGTGGCTAGCACTAGCATTAACACTGCTGGGATGACAGCTCCCTTTACACAAACAGTACACACCCCCTCACGGCACTCAAACTCAGCCGTGCATCAGTAACACAGCAAAAGAGAGGGACTTCTTCTCTGAGCTGCAAGCAGAATAGTCTGGTTTTATCCCCCCTCCTCCCTGTAGGAATGTGATTTAGTCCAACAGTGCAGCAGTAGCAGCCTCTGTCAGTCAGGCCCCTGGACAGTACAGAGACAGTACAACGTGCCTGTGCATGCGGCAGAAGGCAACTCAAGGTCCAGCTCATGTGGTGCGCCACTACTAAGTTTACAGGGGGGGGGGGGGGGGGGCAAGGCCCGGCAGTCCAAATCAGCATTCACTGTTACTAAGCAGCCAAAGTGTCTATTTCATGGGGGAATGTATCAGACAGCTTTTTGGCAAATGGGGAAGAAATTAAAGGGGGTGAGGGAGTGGGATGAGAGGGGTCTAGGTTCCAGACAAAGACAGACCATTCCTACGTACACATACTCACAATAAACTATTACCATACATTGGATTAACATATGTTAGTTTGAGCAAAACAGCACAAATATGCAGGGATGTCAGTCCAGGCCTAGAGTGATAGTGGACTGTTCCCCTGGACCTTCATCATACCCCTAGGCCTAGTAAACACTGGCGATGTCATCTCAGAGTGCATGATCTGCTGGGTTAAGAGCCCTACAGTTGACTATGCCTTCCATTACAACATAGGGCCTAGGTCTGAATCCTACTGACCAGCGCCATTTCTGCTTAATCCATAAAGGTCCTTACACGTGGCCTGAGGAACCATAATCTCAGCAAGCAATGACACGCAACCCGAGCCACCAGCACTGGAAGAGCTCCCGTCCCAAACCATTTCCAAAAGAGATTACAAAATATGCTTACCTGAAGTTACATACAATAATGTCCCAGGGGACAGTTTAGTGTTTTTGTTGTAAAGTTCTATTATGGAACAACTTTTCCTGTAATTAGTTCCCAACATCCGCCTGGAGACGTTGAGAGAGGTGTGTGTACCTGAGCTTCTAAGTTTGTAGCTGTGAGCCCTGTGAGGCTGGGTTCCCACACAGCCCCAGTCCAGCTCCCTCCCAGACTCCTCCAACATGAACAGTGATTAGGTCTGGATGAGCTGAGCACAGTCAGCCACACACTTAGGAGAGCCTGGATGAAATGTAATTTTGCAGATCATTGTTACAATCTGAAATAGCAGGGTATGAAACACTATCCTACCGACTCAGTCATAGGACCTCTAAAAACATCTGATATACATCTGATACTTCCTGGAAAATTGCCCTGGGAAGAAAACTTCTAAAATAATTGTTTCAAAATTAATGCCCCATTATCTTCGGCTCTCAGTGTGACCAACCCTTGTGAGCAGATAGAACTGAAGATGGAACACACAAGCTTTGTCTTCGTGAAACATAACAACTAGCTAGGCTAACCAGTGAATGTGCTTCATTGTGCCCCGTGCATGCAGTGTCAGATGCTACAAGACTGTGGCATAGGATAGATTTCCTGTAAATCAGGGATGTGATAACAGAAAAACTGTTCAAATGCCAATGATGAATTCTGACCATAGCAGGTGGATATGAGACAAGTGGCACCTTATTGGAGTTAATCAAGTAAATCTAGTCAGTGAAGGTTTACACCTGTTCTACACACTATGAACTGGAGCAGAGGTCAAACAATGCCATCACAGTGGTGGCATCCCAATCATATTTCCTTTCTCCCTAAGTGTGCACTTGTTCTCTTCCTTCATGGATTTGAAGGGAAATTACAGGTACCCAGCCTGCTCTGCATCCTAATTCCACAGGCACCCAGCCTGCTCTGCTACTCTGCATCCTAATCCCCCAGGAACCCAGCCTGCTCTGCATCCTAATCCCCCAGGCACCCAGCCTGCTCTGCATCCTAATCCCCCATGCACACAGCCTGCTCTGCATCCTAATCCCCCAGGCACACAGCCTGCTCTGCATCCTAATCCCCCAGGCACCCAGCCTGCTCTGCATCCTAATCCCCCAGGCACCCAGCCTGCTCTGCATCCTAATCCCCCAGGCACCCAGCCTGTTCTGCATCCTAATCCCCCAGGCACCCAGCCTGTTCTGCATCCTAATCCCCCAGGCACCCAGCCTGTTCTGCATCCTAATCCCCCAGGCACCCAGCCTGTTCTGCATCCTAATCCCCCAGGCACCCAGCCTGTTCTGCATCCTAATCCCCCAGGCACCCAGCCTGTTCTGCATCCTAATCCCCCAGGCACCCAGCCTGTTCTGCATCCTAATCCCCAGGCACCCAGCCTGTTCTGCATCCTAACCCCCAGGCACCCAGCCTGTTCTGCATCCTAATCCCCCAGGCACCCAGCCTGTTCTGCATCCTAATCCCCCAGGCACCCAGCCTGTTCTGCATCCTAATCCCCCAGGCACCCAGCCTGCTCTGCATCCTAATCCTCCCAGGCACCCAGCCTGCTCTGTATCCTAATCCTCCCAGGCACCCAGCCTGCTCTGCATCCTAATCCTCCCAGGCACCCAGCCTGCTCTGCATCCTAATCCTCCCAGGCACCCAGCCTGCTCTGCATCCTAATCTCCCAGGCACCCAGCCTGCTCTGCATCCTAATCCCCCAGGCACCCAGCCTGCTCTGCATCCTAATCCCCCAGGCACCCAGCCTGCTCTGCATCCTAATCCCCCAGGCACCCAGCCTGCTCTGCATCCTAATCCTCCCAGGCACCCAGCCTGCTCTGCATCCTAATCCCCCAGACACCCAGCCTGCTCTGCATCCTAATCACCCAGGCACCCAGCCTGCTCTGCATCCTAATCACCCAGGCACCCAGCCTGCTCTGCATCCTAATCACCCAGGCACCCAGCCTGCTCTGCATCCTAATCACCCAGCCTGCTCTGCATCCTAATCACCCAGCCTGCTCTGCATCCTAATCACCCAGGCACCCAGCCTGCTCTGCATCCTAATCCCCCAGGCACCCAGCACTCTCTAATACTCTGCCCTGGCCCTCCATGTGTGACTGGGGCTGCCAGGCCAGCATCACACAGAGACAAGGCTATGAGTAGACACCCTGGTTGTGTTCAAAATGGCACCATATTCGCTACATATATGGAAATAGGGTGCAATTTGGGACAGCGCCCCAAAGCCCATTGCTCAAGCTGGGCCACAGGCAGGGGACAACAGGGCACCAGGTCAATCTTTGGGATTCCATTCTACATGCCATGGCAAAGCGACGGCCAACCAGGGTCATGGTCTATGGATAACAGAGGACAAAGACACACCATTGTGTCTAGTTAGAGACAGTTACATAAATAAGGTGGCTTACTGTGCACAAAAGCCTTTGAGGTATTGCATGGCAATGTAAATCAAGAAACCTTCTCTGATAAGCTGTTTGCTTGCACTGGTCAGCGCAAAGAGGCAATACTCAAAGAGAACTTACACACAGACTAAGATGCAATGCATACTAGTTTGGTTGGCATTTCACATTTGATTATAGAATGCAACAATAGTTTTGAGACAGCAATACATGTTAAAGTGAGTTTTCCCATATAGATGAGGGTATGAGCATACTGAAGATCCATTTCCAATCATTTCCTCCAATTCCCCAAAATGGAAAATCTCAACAAAGTACCTAATGTGGATCCAAGAGAAACAGGGTGTTTTAATAGTGAACTAATGAACTGAACATCAGATCAGGTTTGTCAAGAGCAGTTTATGAGCAACACCAAACAGCCAAGCCAAGTGGAATGAGAGCATTAGAGAAAACAGCCTGAATAGACCCTGGGTGTATTTCTAGTCATTCATTCCTCTCATGAGGTCATATAGCTCCTTAGGCTTTTCATAGCAGGTTTGAAGAAAGTTTTAGCCAACCTTAACATAATACTCCTAACCTGCTGCATAAACTCGCCTAACCTGCTACGAAAAAGTCACTTACTCCGGTAGCTGTATTCCATCTAGTCAAACCGATTAGTGCTGCACTGCCGAGGGCATCCTTCCGGTATACTTTCAATTGGGTAAAACGATTTACTATGCTACCAAAGGGAACACTGCCATTACCTCGTTTGAGTAGCAAACTGAAGTGAAGAGGACATTTGGCAACTCTTACTTGCAAGTGGAAGTTGATAAAGTTCTTATTTTACAGAATAAGAAAGTCAAGGAGGGATATATATATATATTTCTAACTGGCCTCCTGGGTTTAGTGACCGATCACAATGGGAATAAAAAAATAACTGATTGATTGGTTGGGTGTTTAGTATGGCCCGGTGCCCCAGGTGGGCGGAGTTTAGTCATTTTAGATAATTCTATTGGTCCTTAAAGGGATACGTCAAGATTTTGGCAGTGTCAGATGAACTCTTTTTCACAACACAATTTCTATGTCTGCGTGCAGTTTTAAGGAAGTCGCTAACTAGCGCAATGACTTCAGTCTATGGTAACTGCTAGCTAGTAGACACCATAGACGTTATCATTGTGCTAATGCTAGTTAGCATTGACTCGCGAAACTACCTTTTATTTCCTTTATACTGGATGCAGAGACATCCGACTCTGGGAAAGTAGATAAAGGGCTTCATTGCCAAAATCCCGAAGTATACCTTTACGTGTCATCTCCACCCACCTGGGGCACCCAGCCACGCAAAATAAACTCCACCATTGGAAAATGATTTGCAAAAATATGACCAATAGGAGGCCAGGAGACCATTTTGAAACGTAAAAAAAAGGCTCCTTCACGTTCCAATCTGAAGAACACTCGGACCTTGATGGATGGAGTGTATAAGCGTTGTCAGAACTAATAAAAATGGAAATTAGGCCAAATCAAAAATAAAACTCTTTGAAATAGTCTACAGAGTCGATAATTGCTGACTATGTTTTATTTATTTAACTAGGCAAGTCAGTTAAGAACAAATTCTTATTTACAATGAAAGCCAAGCCTGGACGATGCTGCCATCGCCCTATAGGACTCCCAACCATGGCCGGTTGTGATACAGCTTGAAATCGAACCAGGGTCTGTATTGACGCCTCCAGCACTGAGAAGCAGTTCCTTAGACCGCTGCGCAACTCGCGAGTCCATGGTGAGGGAGTGGAGTTTAGTCAGCTACTTTAGCCAGATAACTGCCAATTCAGGGTGAAAATTGTATTTGAAGCGTTGCTTTTTCTAGGGGTTCCTAGGCTATCATATTTTATCATAAATCTTTAAAAAACTAAATTAACGAAAATGTTAGCTTGTGTTAATTGCTACGTGTATGTAGAAAAATCATACAAGATGAACCATGTTTGAGTTGATATGGGCAAATCGAATGGTTTTCCCAGATGGACCGAATAGGCGCGTAGCTTGCTGCACGAGCCACTCTGAGTTCGCGCTCACATTTGGTGCGTTCAGTAGGACGCAACGTTTTGAAATGTTCAGATAGAAATAAGCTGTAGAACAAACATGTCACAAAAAAATGTATAGGCTAACAAGGCACAAACCATATTACAGGTTCTATATCTATTAAGGAATAAGGTTGGCTCTATTCTTCATTTCATGGCATTTCTATCTGCAACATTTGACAATGTATGCTAACTGCCTACTAAGAGTAGCCCTGGATGTCAGAGCCTGAGGTGAGATAGCCTTCAGTTTGTATTCGTTTTAAGACGGTAGGCCTATGCCTAATTATTGCACACACAACACTCACCAAGCCTAAGCACTCTCTTCTTTTTAGAAAGTGTTTGAAATAGTCTGTCTGGCTTTCACTGTTATCAGCCCATTCTTCTTTCCCTGCAGGATTTAATTTTTTAGGGAAATTTGAATAGACAGTGAGACAGAAAAACAACATAAAACATTTTAAGGAATCCTTTAATCAGATTTGCAAGCAAGGCAGTTATTGAGAATGATAAGAGCACATAATTGTGAGCTGGAATGAATTCAAACACTTCTGCTTCTTGCACACTGTAGTTTATGTGACTAAATAATACACTGTTTTAGCCTACATTCATTGGATTGTATCCACAGGATCAGACAATATTAGGCTCAAAAGCAGCCGGCCTTATTTTCATGACTACAGACTTGAGGGAGTACCACCAGCCATGCCAGGTGTACCAGACTACTCCATTGTCTGTCACAGCACTGTAGGCACCGTGGTAGTAGTAGCCATTCAGGTTGGCAGAGTGACATCTAGTGGAAATGAAACAGAACAGCAAGAATTAGGATAAGTATAGAATCATGAAGTGTATTGTATTTGTCATGATGTCAGATGATGTATTCTTTGAATGACTAGATTAGAGAGAGAACTTGTCCAAAGAGAGAACTTGTGACATCTCCCAAAGTAGCCCTTTTAGTTGCCTAGACCATTGACGGACAGAATGAGGATGAAGAACCTGTTGAACCACCAGCCTCCCTTGTCCTCCTGGGCACAGTTGCGTTCGTAGCGGTCGTTGTCTTTGTCGTAGGTGCTGAACTTCATTCCCTGGTGACTGGCCCACCACTGGACCTCTGGGTGGTAACTGCCTGATAGAGAGTCACCAGAGTCACCAGAGAACTCACCAAACTGCAGCTGGTAAAACTCCTGGGGATAAACATGATGGTAATATAGTGAGCACAATGCAAACCCCCAAAAAACGAACTCCTCAACTGTAATATGTGTATGGTAAGCAAAACTCTGAGAGAGGAATGAGTTGCATCATAGAATTTGGGGTTTTTCATACAATTGACATATTGGTAGAATGTCTTCCTCCTGGTTTGTTTAACCTTTGATCTGTTATTTCCTTTCCTTTTTCCTAAAGGAAACAACTGATGAGTTGCCCCTCAAACTCAACTCTGGACCATGAAGCCAGTTCCACTGCATTTTTTCATTGTTCCTGGCTGTGTGCAATTAATTATCAGGTAGAACAGAAAAGCAGCAGGCACTGGACCTCTTAAGGCAAGAGTTTAATACCCCTGATCTTGACCATGGGAAGATCTCAATTGCATCCTCCTCACATCCTCCCTCTCCTCATAACCCATTGGAGGAGAAGGTCAGAGGGGTGGGACCTCTGGCTTTCTCATCCAATAGGTTTTGAGAAAGAGACAAGAGAGAGGAGAAAGGACACAAGGCGTGTGCAATTGAGATCTTCCCCATGACCCACTGACACAGATAGATAGAAACATCACCCAAAGACAACGTCGTCATCATTCCATATGGACACTTGTTGAGCAGAGGTGTAAAAATGAAACCAGAGAATACAACACCTTCTCATCTGCAACTTTGAAGTTTTTGTACACTGCATAGCGTTGTACTCCCTCAAAGTCAGCTAAGTTGATCCTCAGGTTGTAGTCACCTAAAGCCAAGCAGTTATGGTAGCCTTTAGTCAAAACTCTAATTTCTCATCTCTCTGTCACTCTCTCACTGTTTGTCTTGACTTTGCAGACTTTGTAAAATATCACATTTACCTTGTGAAGTTAGGTAATATAAGTTGTCATTTCCCAACCAGAACTCCCCACTGGCTGACTGCAGGTCACCAAACCCCCGCTGATAATCACTCCAGGGCCTGCATACAGATTAGATATGAAGACAACACATTGCTCATTCACATACAGAAGAATGTTACTGTAATCTTATTATTAGATAACATCTGAGTTGTATTTGTGTTTTACTTATTGAAAGACTGGCTGCCATCTGAGCGTCGCTGGATGACTGTCCATCCGCCCCCCTCAGTCATGTCACAGTAGACCCTGACCAGGCTCGGGCTCGTCATGGGTCTGATCGTGTAGAACCCACTACCTTTGTTCCCAGCGTTGAAAATCTGGGCACAGTCTGAATACAGATTACTGATGAGATTATGGATGTTTACTTCACAAATGTTATGGTTTTAAACTATGAATTCTGCAATCATACTAGAAATAAAAGGATTAAAAAAACGATTATTGACCTCTATACTGATGATCTCCCAGGTCATGGAAGGTGTCCTGGTATAAAGCCAGCTGCTCAGTCCTCTGGCTGCTGAGAGTCTGGATGAGCTCTTGCTGCTGCTTCATCACCTGCACCTCCAGAGTCTTCAGCTGGGCCCGCAGCCGCACTGTCTCCTGCTGGCATTCATCTGAAGACTACACACACATATACACTGAATGGACAAAACATTAGGAACACCTGCTCTTTCCATGTCATAGACTGATCAGGTAAATCCAGGTGAAAGCCAGCATCCCTTATTGTTGTCATTTGTTAAATCCACTTCAATAAGTGTAGCTGAAGGGGAGGAGGCAGGTTAAAGAAGAATTTTTAAGCCTTGACAGAAGTGAGACAGGGATTGTGTATGTGTGCCATTCAGAGGGTGAATGGGCAAGACAACATATTTAAGTGCCTTTGAACAGGGTGCCAGGTGCACAGGTTTGAGTCAAATACACAGTTTCCCATGTGTATCAAGAATGGTCCACCACCCAAAAGACATCTAGCCAACTTTACACATCTGTGGGAAGCATTGAAGTCAACATGGGCCAGCATCCCTGTGGAACACTTTCGACACCTTGTAGAGTCCATGACGAATTGAGAATGTTCTGAGGGCAAAAGGGGGTGCAATTCAGTATTAGGAAGGTGTTCCTAATGTTTTGTACACTCAGTGTATGTACTTGTGGTATGTATGTACACATGCACACAGACATGTTTATACACACACACACAGTATAGCAGTAAGTAGTATAAGTAGCATAAATAACTTGGTTCCCTTGCAGTAGGCTACAGTTGGCCAATATCAAAATCAACCAAACATGAGAAAGAGTAGTCCATAGACATAGTTCCTTCTAATGAGTACTTACCGAAAGGGACATGTCCATGATGAAGATGAGCCCAATGAAAAACAACTTGAAGGTTCTCATTTTACCTGCAGCGATGCTGAAATAATCACAGTTGAAACGGGGATATTTAGGTCCAGTTGCTTTGTCTTTTAGTGGAAAAGGACTTCAACAGACTTTCCACAGCTGTCTCTTCATAGCCGCCTCACAAGAATGTGAGGATTCTCAGTAGCAGTTGAGCTTGTCCTCTTAAATCTTCTGTCTAGCATCACAATACACAGGGGTGAGTCAGAGTGAAGAACTAACAATATGAGAACCAGATAACCCCCTTTGGCACAGTGTTTATTTTCTTTTACAAACAAACAGGCACACTATGTACTGATAATCAATTTCAGTCTTTGTTTATATATTTTGATAATAATATTAATAAAGTAACCTACTGCCTTTTGTGTTTAAGGGGGTGGCTTTGAAGGGAATACCTGATTTGCTACAGACATTACAGAATAATGGAAGAAATATGTGTGAAGCAAGTTAGAAATGCGGACTGACATTCAGGTCAGCTTGTACTAAATGGGGAAAGATCAGGATATTATGACATTGTGAAAAGATTTTAAACATTCTAAACTGGCTCTGTATCCATAATAATGGTTTCAACTTCCTCAATGTATGTGACAGTTGGTAATGTTTTTAGCTAGCTTTGTTAGTTATCTTTAACAAAAGGTAATGGATCACAAATCAAGGTGTTCTACTCAGAAAGATGTTTCTGAGAAAGAGCGATTAAGGTACAGTATGTGCCTTTCTGAAGTCTACATTTTGCTGGATCCAAACCGTTTCAAACTGAAGGTAAATTAATGCTTGTGTCTGTGTTGCAGTGCCAGGGAGAAGTTATTGGAAGAGAGGCTGTGGCAGCAGAAGAGAGAGTTGAAGAGGTTAAATGATGAGCAACAGCACCTGATCGACTTAAATGCCAAGCTAGAAGAGCTCACACGGACATGTTCCCTACCAGAGGCGTGTGTGTGCGTACGTGCGCGTGTGTGAGAGAGCGAGATAGAGGGAGCATCCCTCATGGTTAGAAGGTGAATTCCGGGTGGCATTACTTTTCCAGGTATCTGTGTCCAGTGTGACGAGTTACCAGGAAGTCACAGATTTCCCTGCAGCCCATTCGACCTGCGCAGCCCTTACAGCCTTTAGTTCCAGTGAAGCCATGATGAACCACACAGAGCACGCTGCTTCAGCCAGTTCACTCAAGACAAAGGTACAGCACAGTACACACACAGTACATCCAAAAACTTAAGAGCTAATACCAAACAGATCTGATTCCTGTTTATTTTCAGCTGTGGACTAACTGTGAGGTGCAGCAACAACAGATCCTGGGAGGGAAGCTGAGCCAGAAGAGGACAGGGCCTGAATCTTTAATGGCAGAGTGTCAAGGGAGACACCGATTGAATGACTCCTACAAAAGGCACTGGATGGAGGAGCAGATTTCAGAGCACCAGTGGATGGATGACAGGTTAGACTCAGGGGATAACTTAGGAGGACAGCCTGCGTTATTATTTGGGGGACCATTATCTTTTAGGAGTGATGTATTTGAGCTAATGTCTTGCCGTCGTGTGGAAACCAGTTTTTCTCAGTTGTGTGTCCAGCAGCATGTCGTCGTTTGACTGCTGCTCTGATGATGAAGCGTGTCTGCGCAGGGCAGGTGTGATACCTGGATGATGATCTGTTGTCTGTGTGCATGCCTCTGTGTTTGCTTGTTGCTCTTTCTCCTGTAAGTAGTCCATAGATGATTCCATTACCCTTTGTGCCTGTGCTGGCTGTTTTTTTGTGCGTTAATTTTATTTTTTATTTTACTAGGCAAGTCAGTTAAGAACAAATTCTTATTTTCAATGATGGCCTAGGAACAGTGGGCATCCTTCCAAAATACTTATTTTCCACCATAATTTGCAAATTAATTAATTAAAAATCCTACAATGTGATTTTCTGGATTTTTTTTCTCATTTTGTCTGTCATAGTTGAAGTGTACCTATGATGAAAATTACAGGCCTCTCTCATCTTTTTAAGTGGGAGAACTTACACAATTGGTGGCTGACTAAATACTTTTTTGCCCCACTGTATGTCCTATGTGTTCCAGTCTGTACTCTACCTGAGCCCTTATGGCATCAGCCCTGGACACACACAGGTCTACCTTATTATCAACCAACTCAACCACTGCTGCACCCAGCTGGCCAGACAACAGAACAACATCCAAAGGTGGGATACTGTAAAGCCTTGACCATAAACAGCGATGACATTACTGTATTGTGACCAAATGCAAGGGCTTGTTCACTGGTCAGTGGTGAAAATGCATGCCTGTCCACTTCAAGAAAACATTATTTCATTTGACAGAATGAGGCAGCTTTTGAATGATCTCCTACATGAACAACAGTCTCATCCTCCCTTGCCTCCCCCCATAAATACCTTGAACATGAGTGACATCAGCACCTTCTCATATCCTCCTTCAGGCAAGGTCTATATTTGACTCTACAGGTTTCAATTTAAGCTGGGGATTTTGTATGACTTAACAAGAACAAAGTGTTGCAAAGTATAAATAGTTAATTATAAGACATCATTGATCAGTAACTGTTTGTATCTTTTCAGGATTTTACCCATGTCCTGCACCTCACACATCTGTGGGGGAATTACCGGTTCCCCAGTCCAGCACCAGATGGCAGCAGTGGGCTGAGCCGAAGTCCCCTGTGCTGGCAACTCATGATACAGTCTTTCCACAGCCACATGATAGCCACTCAATGAATGGGCCAGAACAATGACAAACCTACTGCAATCACAGTTTTTGGAGCTGGCTCCTCCTCTGTTTGTTTCATGGTAAATTACATAATGATTTGTTATTGAAAAGCATACTCAATTTGAGGAAGTGGAAGCCTGTGCCTGTTCAGTTGGGAGAATGTTTTCTGATTGGATTGGCACACTAAATACATGTTGTGAATGGAGACAATGTTCCAGAATAGAACAACGTTGATTCTCAATACTAGGGTTCCTGAGAATGAGGAGAAGGAGGACAGAAGCACACTGCCAAGCGCCGTCAGCTTGGCTGATGTCCATGTTGGTAGTCCAGACAAGCTAGGTGGTAAAGTTAAGAGCCAGAAAATCTCCAGGTTATTTCCTCTCCATAGAAATAGCAGGAGCAGTCGGTTTGGAGAGAAATCTTCTGGAATTCTCACCAGCAGTCTATCCAACCCTGCGGACACCACCGCCAGCCCAATGACATCCCTCAAATCCAGCAAGGCCACCACCCCCGTCAGCCTCATGTTTAAACACAGCCTGTCCTCATCTAAAAACAAGAGGAAGCAGAGTAGAGGACACGGCAGAACCACTGGTGAGTGAAGGGGGTAATAGAGCAATGAATCTGGTACATAGGGAATAGGGTGCCATTTGAGATACAGACATTGACCTAAAGGAATGTGTGTTGATTTGTGTGTTCACAGATGCGGGGGTCACGGATGGTTCATTGTTTGAGGTGTTGCGTGAGGCCATCTACTCTGAGATGGCTAATGTGATATCTCAGAATGAGACTAGGCCCAGCTGCAGCTGCTCAACACAGACTACCTACGGCAGAGAGCACTATTCGCCCTGAAGGTACTGGAACAATTTAATTGTGCCATTTACCATCTACAGGTGTTATACAATAGACTATTGTCAGTACGGTAATACAAGATCCATATGAAATCTTAATCAAGACCATTTTTTATTTATTGGCTCGGCATCCTTCCAAAAGAAATGTGACTGAAGACCAGCATGTGCCTGCCAGCCCTGTTCTCCAGGCTTCCCCCACCACAGAACTGACATCCAGAGAGACCATGTTCTTAAGACATCATTGCTGTATGTATGCGTTTCTCTGACCTGCAATCACCTGACTAATGTAACACATTACATCCTTTGTTAGTTTTATGAACAGACCAAAATTACCATAACAATAATAATATTCATGTCACTGTTTATTTGATTTGTAAGAGGATTATTCAGGAAAGAGACAGAAAATAAATGTTTCAGAAGGAGGTGAATGCATCCTGTCTATCGCCTCCCACCTTGAGCCATTTGCCAATGAGGATCTGGGTAAAAACCGTTCATGGATTTGAACACTGCTGTCTCCTTAATTAATAGTCTATGCTATATGTCTAAGTGTCTGTTTAACTTTGATCTGTTGCTATGATTGACTGGACACCCTGCTGTTTTTTAGGTGCCTGTGATGGTACTAACTCTTCCTTAAATGAAATCCAGTGTACACAAGTTGACACTCAACAACTTGACAGGCAGATAAATGCTATCATGGCTGAGATCCTTCCCATTTTGAAGGTTAAACACAATGCTTGGTGTAGGATATTTGGGATTTCAAAGCCCTGAATGTGTATACTTATTGCATTTTATGCCATTTCTTAGCTGAAAAAGATTTCTTTAGAACTGAAATGAAGAACTTGTTCATTTCTCACTGTGTGTTGTGTTGTCAGGAGCGTGTGGAGGAGGAGTTATCTTCTTATCTCCTGGCGTCCATCAGACACAAGGTTCTGGCTCTGACAGCAGAGAATTCATCCACTTCTTCCACAAACAGCTCAGTGATGTTCTGCAGCTGAGAAAACATCACATCCTGCTTGCGTCCCAAATCGCACTCCATTCTCTATAAAGTGCACTTACTTTTGACTCATACTGTAGGATTCTGGTCAAAAGTAGTGCACTGTCAAATCAAATTATATCAAATTGTATTTGTCACATGCGCCGGATACAACAGGTGTAGACCTTACAGTGAAATGCTTACTTACAATGCAGTTTTAAGAAAAATAAGAGTTAAGGAAAATATTTACTAAATAAACTAAAGTAAAAAAATAAAAGAGCAACAATAAAATATATACCAGTATCAATAGCAAGGCTACATAGGGGGTACCAGTACCGAGTCAATTTTTGTTTTTATTTTTTGTTTTAATTTGGATCTCTTTTAATCCTAATTTGGACTCCTCTTCCAAGAGTCTTTAAACATTAAAATACAATTTATAATATGAACACATTTTCACATTTAAACGCACTGTTACAAACAGACATAATGCACTAACATATTGACCCGATAAATAACAGTCAAAAAATATATTGATTCTTCATCTACTATAGTCCAACACAACATTTCTATGTGTTATATTTAAATGCTTTTAAAATATTGATTACATTTATATATTGTGAGATTTCTGGTTTGCTCAGTTAAATTATTCCGTTTCTTTATTGCTCTAAATCGAAATGTTCTTTTGCCTATTTCTCTTTTCTGTCTGGATAACACAATCTATTCCTAGTATTTACTGAATGTCTGTCTCTTACCAACTGAATACTGTTGTGGTTGTGAATAGAGTTTGGCCGTTTAAAATGGTGTATATTATGAAATAAAATAAGCATGTTTTTTTCAATTATCTTGTTGATTGATGACCAACAAAGCGCATTGCGCATGACTACAACAGAATAACCATATCTCCACCTTAAAACAATCCTTGTTGCTTTGTTCTGGGCAATCTGAATCCCCCTAATTTCACTTGCTAATGCATGTCCCCAGGCCACACATGTTTGTGTTATTTGCTTAAGAATCTTTCCTGGTAAATATTTAGATATCCTTCTGATCATGCATGCAGTTTTAATATTTGTTTTACATAGATGAGTTATTTGAGATGACCATGATAAGCAGTTGTCTAGCTGCACTCCTAGTAGTTTCTGCCACTTTGAATTTCCACTCCTCCCATACTTAATTGTATCCCATGCTATGTTGGCCTTTTCCTAGTGGAACATACCAACATAACTTTGGTTTTCTTGGTGTTTAAAACAAGTTTGTTCTGGCAAACCCACTCCCTGATATTCTCCAAATCTCCTTGTAAAGCTTGATGTACCTGTTGAACCGATTGTCTTGCTGTATAAATTGTAGTATCATCTGCAAATATAGTAGCTTGAGTTACAGATAAGGCATAAGGAAGGTCGTTGGTATATATGAAATAAAGAAGTGGCCCAAGGAAACTGCCCTGCGGTATTCCACAGTTTAAAGCATAAGGGGAAGAAAATGAACCATTGATATACAGTGGGGAGAACAAGTATTTGATACACTGCCGATTTTGCAGGTTTTCCTACTTACAAACCATTTAGAGGTCTGTAATTTTTATCATATGTACACTTCAACTGTGAGAGACGGAATCTAAAATAATAAAATACAGAAAATCACATTGTATGATTTTTAAGTAATTAATTTGCATTTTATTGCATGACATATGTATTTGATACATCAGAAAAGCATAACTTAATATTTGGTACAAAAACCTTTGTTTGCAATTACAGAGATCATACATTTCCTGTAGTTCTTGACCAGGTTTGCACACACTGCAGCAGGGATTTTGGCCCACTCCTCCATACAGACCTTCTCCAGATCCTTCAGGTTTCGGGGCTGTCGCTGGGCAATACGGATTTTCAGCTCCCTCCAAAGATTTTCTATTGGGTTCAGGTCTGGAGACTGGCTAGGCCACTCCAGGACCTTGAGATGCTTCTTACGGAGCCACTCCTTAGTTGCCCTGGCTGTGTGTTTCGGGTCGTTGTCATGTTGGAAGACCCAGCCACGACCCATCTTCAATGCTCTTACTGAGGGAAGGAGGTTGTTGGCCAAGATCTCGCGATACATGGCCCCATCCATCCTTCCCTCAATACGGTGCAGTCGTCCTGTCCCCTTTGCAGAAAAGCATCCTCAAAGAATGATGTTTTCACCTCCATGCTTCACGGTTGGGATGGTGTTCTTGGGGTTGTACTCATCCTTCCTCTTCCTCCAAACACGGCGAGTGGAGTTTAGACCAAAAAGCTCTATTTTGTCTCATCAGACCACATGACCTTCTCACATTCCTCCTCCGGATCATCCAGATGGTCATTGGCAAGCAGGCCTGAACATGTGCTGGCTTGAGCAGGGGGACCTTGCGTGCGCTGCAGGATTTTAATCCATGACGGCGTAGTGTGTTACTAATGGTTTTCTTTGAGACTGTGGTCCCAGCTCTCTTCAGGTCATTGACCAGGTCCTGCCGTGTAGTTCTGGGCTGATCCCTCACCTTCCTCATGATCATTGATGCCCCACGAGGTGAGATCTTGCATGGAGCCCCAGACAGAGGGTGATTGACCGTCATCTTGAACTTCTTCCATTTTCTAATAATTGCGCCAACAGTTGTTGCCTTCTCACCAAGCTGCTTGCCTATTGTCCTGTAGCCCATCCCAGCCTTGTGCAGGTCTACAATTTTATCCCTGATGTCCTTACACAGCTCTCTGGTCTTGGCCATTGTGGAGAGGTTGGAGTCTGTTTGATTGAGTGGGTGGACAGGTGTCTTTTATACAGGTAACGAGTTCAAAGAGGTGCAGTTAATACAGGTAATGAGTGGAGAACAGGAGGGCTTCTTAAAGAAAAACTAACAGGTCTGTGAGAGCCGGAATTCTTACTGGTTGGTAGGTGATCAAATACTTATATCATGCAATAATATGCAAATTAATTACTTAAAAATCATCCAATGTGATTTTCTGGATTTTTGTTTTTGATTCCGTCTCTCACAGTTGAAGTGTACCTATGATAAAAAAAATGACAGACCTCTACATGCTTTGTAAGTAGGAAAACCTGCAAAATCGTCAGTGTGTCAAATACTTGTTCTCCCCACTGTAGGTGGACTGTTTCCTGTCAGTTAGATATGACTGTACCTGTCACGGGCGTCTGAAGAAGAGGACCAAGGTGCAGCGTGGTGAGGGTATATTTATTTTTATTTAAGATAAATGTCGCCAAGAAAACGACTGTGAAGCTCAACTGGGCTAAGTGCCACAAACAAAGTTAACTTCCCACCCTGAAAGGAGGGAAAAGGGCTACATAAGTATGGTTCCTAATCAGAGACAACGATAGACAGCTGTCCCTGATTGAGAACCATACCCGGCCAAAACATAGAAATACAAAATCATAGAAAACAAAAACATAGGAAGCCCACCCCAAATCACACCCTGACCAAACCAAATAGAGACATAAAAAAGCTCTCTAAGGTCAGTGCATGACACTACCCCCCCCCCCCCCCCCCCCCCCCCAAAAAAAAAAGGTGCGGACTCCGGACGCAAAACCTGAGCCTACAGGGGAGGTTCGGAGTGGACATCTATCTGCGGTGGCGGCTCAGGTGCGGGACCGCTCCACCACAGGCTCACCCCACTTTGGTGGCACCTCTGGTGCGGGGACGCTCGTCGCCGACCGGCACTGGGGACCCTCGTTGTGGACCCCGGACTGGGCACCCTCGCTGCGGGCCCCGGACTGGGCACCCTCGTTGCGGGCCCGGACTGGGGACCGTCGCTGGAGATTCCGGACTGGAGACCGTCGCTGGAGACTCTGGACTGGAGACCCTCGCTGGAGACTCCAGACTGGAGGCCGTCGTTGGAGGCTTCGTGCCATGACTCCTAACTGGAGGCTTCATGCCATGGATCCTCACTGGAGGCTTCTTGCCATGGATCATCACTGGAGGCTTCGTGCCATAGATCATCACTGGAGGCTTCTTGCCATGGATCCCCACTGGAGCCTTCTTGCCATGGATCATCATTGGATGCTTCGTGCCATAGATCATCACTGGAGGCTTCTTGCCATGGATCATCACTGGAGGCTTTGTGCCATGGATCCCCACTGGAGCCTTCTTGCCATGGATCATCACTGGAGGCTTCTTGCCATGGATCATCACTGGAGTGGAGAGACACACAGGAGGCTTAGTTCTGGGCGGAGGCATAGGACTCACCAGGCTGGAGAGACATACAGGAGGCTTTGTCTTTGGCAGAGGCACCGGATACACTGGGCTGTGGAGGAGCACTGGAGGTCTCGAGCTTAGAGCCTGCACAACCCGTCCTGGCTGGGGGGTTATCTTCGCCCTGCAATGCGGGGCGCTGGCACAGGACGCACTGGGCTGTGCAGACGTACCGGAGACACAGTGCGCAGAGCCGGCGCAGGATATTCTGGGCCGAAGGGATGCACTGGAGACAATGTGCGCTGAGCCGGCACCATCCGTCCTGGCTGGATGCTCACCCTAGCCCAGCAGATGCGGGGAGCTGGGATGTAGAGCACCGGGCTGTGCGCTCCACCGCATAACACAGTGCCTGACCAGTACGACGCTCGCCACGGTAAGCACGGGGAGTTGCCTCAGGTCTCCAACCTGACTCAGCCAAACTCCCCGTGTGCCTCCCCCAAAAATATTTTTGGGGCTGCCTCTCGGGCTTCCTCGCTAGCCGTGTACGTGTCGCCAATTCCATTCTCCGGTATCCCTCCTCGCACTGCTCAATTGAATCCCAGGCGGGCTCTGGCACTCTCCCTGGGTCGACCGACCACTTCTCTGCCTCCTCCCAGGTTGTCTCATACTCCTGGCCACGCTGCTTGGTCCTTTTGTGGTGGGTAGTTCTGTCACGGGCATCTGAAGAAGACACATAGCGTCTTAAAACATTAGTCCATAAGATCATAACCTGTAGATGTACCATCAGGTAATGACTTAAATAGGTTTAACACCTCCTCCACTGACACCATTTGTAGACTAAAAGGGTCACAGGTTAGTCAAAGTAATTGAGGTAATATGTACAGGTAGGAGTAACGTGACTATGCATAGATTATAAACAGCTAGTAGCAGCAGCTTAAAAAGGGGGCAAATAGTCTGGATAGCCATTTGGTTAGGTGCAGCGTGGTGAGTGTACATTTATTTTTATTTAAGAAAAAATGACGCCAACAAAACAATAAAACGACCGTGAAGCTCAACTGGGCTAAGTGCCACAAACAAAGTTAACTTCCCACCCTGAAAGCAGGGAAAGGGCTACCTAAGTATGGTTCCCAATCAGGGACAACAATAGACAGCTGTCCCTGATTGAGAACCATACCCGGCTAAAACATAGAAATACAAAATCATGGAAAACAAAAACATAGAAAGCCCACCCCAAATCACACCCTGACCAAACCAAATAGAGACATAAAAAGGCTCTCTAAGGTCAGGTCGTGACAGTACCCAATTCAATGCTACCCCCTTAAAACCATAATGCATTAATTTTGTCAAAATTATTTCATGATCCACTAAATCAAATGCTGCACTAAAATCTCAATATAATACACCCACAAACCTGCCATTATCCATAGCATTGAGCCAATGGTCAGTCATGTCAACCAATGTAGTGGAATGGTGTTTGCGATAAGCATGCTGATTGGCTGTAATCAGATCATTATTTTCCATATACTCACAGTACCCTCCAATAACTTACTGAGTGAAGGGAGTAGACTAATTGTTTGACTATTGGCAGGAGTAATGGGTTCTTTGCTGTCTTTCAGAATAGGACACAGTTTCACATGCTTCCATACATTTGCAAACATCCCCTTTTCCGGTGACCAATTAAATATGTATCTCAGTGGAACTGCAATCTGGGAAGCAGCACAGCGAAGTAAAACATTGTCCATAAGACCATAACCTGTAGATTTACCATCGTGTAATGACTTCAACAGGTTTAACACCTCCTCGACTGACACCATTTGTAGACTAAAAGGGTCACAGGTTAGTCGAAGTAATTGAGGTAATATGTACAGGTAGGAGTAAAGTGACTATGCATAGATTATAAACAGCGAGTAGCAGCAGCTTAAAAAAGGGGGGGATCCATGCAAATAGTCTGGATAGCCATTTGGTTTGTTATTCAGCAGTCTTATGGCTTGGGGGTAGAAGCTGTTAAGAAGCCTTTTGGACCTACAATTGGCGTTCCGCAGTGTAAAGTACTTAAGTACTACATAAGTTGTTTTTTGTACTTTAAAAGTTTAAGTTTTAAAAGTTTTACTTTTACTTCACTACATTCCTGAAGAAAATTATGTACTTTTTTAGCGCGTGCTACGGGTGGGTGTCGTTATGGTGACCAGTGAGCTGAGATAAGGCGGAGCTTTACCTAGCAAAGACTTACAGATGACCTGGAGCCAGTGGGTCTGGCGCTGAATATGTAGTGAGGGCCAACCGACGAGAGCATACAGGTCGCAGTGGTGGGTGGTATATGGGGCGTTGGTGACAAAACGGATGGCACTGTGATAGACTGCATCCAGTTTGCTGAGTAGCGTGTTGGAGGCTATTCTAAGTGACATTGCCGAAGTCGAGGATCGGTAGGATAGTCAGTTTTATGAGGGTATTTTGGCAGCATGAGTGAAGGAGGCTATGTTGCGAAATAGGAAGCCTATTCTAGATTTAATTTTGGATTGGAGATGCTTAATATGAGTCTGGAAGGAGAGGTTACAGTCTAACCAGACACCTAGGTAGTTGTCCACATATTCTAAGTCAGAACCGTCCAGAGTAGTGATGCTAGTCGGGCGGGCGGGTGAGGGCAGCGATCTGTTGAAAAGCATGCATTTAGTTTTACTAGCATTTAAGAGCAGTTGGAGGCCACGGAAGGAGTGTTGTATGTATTGAAGCTCGTTTGGAGGTTTGTTAACACAGTGTCCAAAGAAGGGCCAGATTGTATACAGAATCACCCGCAGCAAGAGCGGCATCGTTGATATATATACAGAGAAAAGAGTCGGCCCAAGAATTGAACCCTGTGGTGCCCCCATAGAGACTTCCATAGGTCCGGACAACAGGCCCTCCGATTTGACACACTGAACTCTGTCTGAGAAGTAGTTGGTGAACCAGGCAAAGCAGTCATTTGAGAAACCAAGGCTGTTGAGTCTTCCGATAAGAATACAGTGATTGACAGAGTCGAAAGCCTTGGCCAGGTCAATGAAGATGGCTGCAAAGTACTGTATTTTATTGATGGCGGTTATGATATTGTTTAGTACCTTGAGCGTGGCTGAGGTGCGCCCGTGACCAGCTCTGAAACCGGATTGCACAGCAGAGAACGTACGGTGGGATTCAAAATGGTCAGTGATCTGTTTTGTTAACTTGGCCTTCAAAGACTTTAGAAAGGCAGGGAAGGATGGATATAGGTCTCTAACAGTTTGGGTCTAGAGTGTCACCCCCTTTGAAGAGGGGGGTGACTGCGACAGCTTTCCAATCTTTAGGAATCTCGGACGATATGAAAGAGACGTTCCTTTTCCTGTAGTCCACGATCATGTCCTTTGTCTTGATCACGTCGAGTGAGAGGTTGTTGTCCTGGCACCACACTGCCAGGTCTCTGACTTCCTCCCTATAGACTCTCTCATCGTTGTCGGTGATCAGGCCTACCACAATTGTGTCATCTGCAAACTTAATGATGGTGTTGTAGTTGTGCTTGGCCACGCAGTCGTGGGTGAACAAGGAGTACAGGATGGGACTCAGCATGCACCCCTGAGGGGCCCCTGTGTTGAAGATCAGCGTGACAGATGTGTTGTTGCCTACTATTACCACCTGGGGTGGCCCGTCAGGAAGTCCAGGATCCAATTGGAGAGGGAGGTGTTTAGTCCCAGGGTCCTTTGCTTAGTGATGAGCTTTGAGTGCACTATGGTGTTTAACACTGAGCTGCAGTCAATGAACAGCATTCTCACATAGGTGTTCCTTTTGTCCAGGTGGGAAAGGGCAGTGTTGAATGCAATAGAGATTGAGTCATTTGTGCATCTGTTGGGGCGGTATGCAAATTGGAGTGGGTCTTGGGTTTCTGGGATGATGGTGTTGATGTGAGACATGACCAGCCTTTCAAAGCACTTCATGGCTACAGACATGAGTGATACGGGTCGGTAGTCATTTAGGCTGGTTACCTTGGTGTTCTTGGGCACAGGGACTATGGTGGTCTGCTTGAAACGTAGGTATTACAGAATCGGCCAGGGGCAGGTTGAAAATGTCAGTGAAGACACTTGCCAGTTGGTCAGCGCATGCTTGGAGTACACGTCCTGGTAATTTGTCTCACTCTACGGCCTTGTGAATGTTGACCTGGTTAAAGGTCTTACTCACAGTGGCTGTGGCGAGCGTGATCACACAGTCGTCCAGAACAGCTGGTGCTCTCATACGTGCTTCAATGTTGCTGCCTCGAAGCGTGCATAGAAGTAATTTAGCTCGTCTGGTAGTCTTGTGCCACTGGGCAGTTCACGGCTGGGCTTCCCTTTGTAGTCTATGTAGGGAACTTGGTGCCATTTGGAACATAACTGATCCTATTGTTAATTTGACATTAACTTCTATCTGTCTGGGTTTAAAACCATCTTTCTCTTTATTTCACCTTTGTCAGAGTTCCATGGCCCGTTATGCAGGGAGGCTGTTGAGAGGCAGTGGTGGTGATCTACTGGTGGACCTCTCTGAGGCCATCTTCCATGAGCTAGCCTTCTTCCACCTGATGCAGGACATGTATAGGTTGGCAGTCAAGCAGAATGTTCAATGCACCAGCACTATCACAGCCCCTGCAGTGAAATGGACCTGCTACACTGAGGTTGGTATTAATGTTTGACAATGTGTTTATTTTATTTACCATCATATAGGAGTTTGACAAATGCAGCCAAATTGTTATTTCATTTATTCATTGTTTTCCAGGAGACAGAATCATTGGCGGAACAACAGCCATACAAGGCAGCGCTGGAAGATGAAGATAAAGTATGTTTACTATTTTCATCCTGTCTTTTTCCCTTTTCATTTGCATAGACTATATAAACAAAAGTATGTGACCACCCCTTCAAATTAGTGGATTCAGCTATTTCAGCCACACCTGTTGCTGACAGGTGTATAAAATCGAGCACACAACCATGCAATCTGCAAAGACAAACATTTGCAGTAGAATGGCCTTACTGAAGAGCTCAATGGCTTTTAACGTGGCACGGTCATAGGATGCCACCTTTCCAACAAGTCAGTTTGTCAAATTTCTGCCCTGCTAGAGCTGCCCCAGTCAACTGTAAGTGCTGTTATGGTAGGGAAGTGGAAACATCTAGGAGCAACAACGGCTCAGCCGTGAAGTGGTAGGCCACACAAGCTGACAGAATGGGACGCCGAGTGCTGAAGTGTGTAGCGCATAAAAATTGTCTGTCCTCGGTTGCAACACTCAATACCAAGTTCTAAACTGCCTCTGGAAGCAATGTCAGCACAATAACTGTTCTTTGAGAGCTTCATCAAATTGGTTTCCAAGGCCGGGCAGCTGCACACAAGCCTAAGATCACCATGTGCAATGCCAAGTGTCGGCTGGAGTGGTGTAAAGCTCACCGCCACTGGACTCTGGAGCAGTGGAAACATGTTCTCTGGAGTAATGAATCACGCTTGACCATCTGGTAGTCCGACAGACAAATCTTTGGTAGTGCCAACTGTAAAGTTTGTATACAAAGCCCTCCCCCGCCCTGCCTTCGGCAAATCTGACCATGACTCCATTTTGTTGCTCCCAGCCTATAGACAAACTAAAACCAGGAAACGCCCATGCTCAGGTCTGTCCAACGCTGGTCTGAGCAATCAGATTCCACACTTCAGGATTGCTTCGGACGTATGTGGCAGGGTCTACAGTCAATCACGGATTACAAAAAGAAAACCAGACCTGTCGCGGACATCGACGTCTTACTCACAGACAAATTAAACAACTTCTTTACTCGCTTTGAGGACAATACAGTGCCACTGACACGGGCCGCTACCAAAGCCTGTGGGCTCTTCTCCGTGGCCAACGTGAGTAAAACATTTCAATGCGTTAACTCTCGCAAGGCTGCTGGCTCAGACAGCATCCCTAGCCGCTTCCTCAGAGCATGCGCAGACCAGCTGGCTGGTGTGTTTACGGACCTATTCAATCAATCCCAATCCCAGTCTGTTGTCCCCACATGCTTCAAGATGGCCACCATTGTTCCTGTTTCCAAGAAAGCTAAGGTAACTGAGCAAAATGACTATTGCCCCGTTGCACTCACTTCTGTCATCATGAAGTGCTTTTAGAGACTAATCAAGGAGCATATCACCTCCACCCCACCTGATACCCTAGACACATTCCAATTTGCTTACCGCCCCAATTGGTTCACTGATGCAATCGCCATCACACTGCACACTGCCCTATCCCATGTGGACAAGAGGAATACCTATGTAAGAATGTTGTTCATTGACTATAGCTCAGCATTTAATACTATAGTACCCTCAAAACTCAGCATAAAACTCGAGACCCCGGGTCTCGACACCGCCCTATAAAACTGGGTCCTGGACTTTATTACGGGCCGCCCCCAGGTGGTGAAGGTAGGAAACGCCCCGCTGATCCTCAACACTGGGGCCCCACAAGGGTGCGTTCTCAGCTCTCTCCTGTACTCCCTGTTCACCTATGACTGCGTGGCCATGCATGCCTCCAACTCAATCATCAAGTTTGCAGACGACACTACAGTGGTAGGCTTGATTACCAACAACGACGAGACAGCCTACAGGGAGGAGTTGAGGGCCCTTGGAGTGTGGTGTCAGGAAAATAATCTCTCACTCAACGTCAACAAAACAAAGGAGATGAACTTCAGGAAAGTTTTAAGTTCCTCGCGTACACATCACGGACAAACTGAAATGGTCCACCCACACAGACAGCGTGGTGAAGAAGGCGCAACAACGCCTCTTCGACCTCAGGAAGCTGAAGAAGTTTGGCTTGTCACCTAAAACAAACTTTTATAGATGCACAATCGAGAACATCCTGTCGGGCTGTATCACTGCCTGGTACGGCAACTGCACCGCCCTCAACCGCAAGGCTCTCCAGAGGGTAGTGCGGTCTGCACAATGCATCACGGGGGCAAACTATCTGCCTTCCAGGACACCTACAGCACCCGATGTGAAGGCCAAAAAGATCATCAAGGACAACAACCACCCGAGCCACTGTCCGTTCACCCATCTATCATCCAGAAGGCGAGGTCAGTACAGGTGCATCAAAACTGGGACCGAGAAACAGCTTCTATCTCTAGGCCATCAGACTGTTAAACAGCCATCACTAACATAGAGAGTCTGCTGTCAACATACAGACTCAAATCTCTGACACTTTAATAAATAGACTTAAAGGTATCACTAGTCCCCTTAAATAACGCCACTTTAATAATGTTTACATATCCTACATTACTCATCTCATATGTACAGTTGAAGTTGGAAGTTTACATACACTTAGGTTGGAGTCATTGAAACTCGTTTTTCAACCACTCCACACATTTCTTGTTAACAAACCATAGTTTTTGCAAGTCGGTTAGGACATCTACTTTGTGCATGACACAAGTCATTTTTCCAACAATTGTTTACAGACAGATTATTTCACTTATAATTCACTGTATCACAATTCCAGCGGGTCAGAAGTTTACATACACTAAGTTGACTGTCCCTTTAAACAGCTTGGAAAATTCCAGAAAATTATGTCATGGCTTTAGAAGCTTCTGATAGGCTAATTGCCATCATTTGAGTCAATTGGAAGTATACCTGTAGATGTATTTCAAGGCCTACCTTCAAACTCAGTGCCTCTTTGAAAATAAAAAGAAATCAGCCAAGACCTCAGAAAAAAATGGTAGACCTCCACAAGTCTGGTTGATCCTTGGGAGCAATTTCCAAATTCCTGAAGGTACCAAGTTCATCTGTACAAACAATAGTACGCAAGTATAAACACCATGGTACCACGCAGCCGTCATACCGCTCAGGAAGGAGATGAACGTACTTTGGTGCGAAAAGTGGAAATCAATCCCAGAACAACAGCAAAGGACCTTGTGAAGATGCTGGAGGAAACAGGTACAAAGGTGTCTATATCCACGGCCTCCCAGGTGGCGCAGTGGTCTAGGGCACTGCATCGCAGCGCTAGCTGTGCCACCAGAGACTCTGGGTTCGCGAGTGGGGCGACGCACGATTGGCCTAGCGTCGTCCGGGTTAGGGAGGATTTGGCCGGTAGGGATATCCTTGTCTCATTGCGCACCAGTGACTCCTGTGGCGGGCCGGGCACAGTGCACGCTAACCAAGGTCGCCAGGTGCACAGTGTTTCCTCCGACACATTGGTGCAGCTGGCTTCCGGGTTGGATGCGCGCTGTGTTAAGAAGGTTGGGTTGTGTTTTGGAGGACTTTCAACCTTCGTCTCTCCCGAGCCCGTACGGGAGTTGTAGCGTTGAGACAAGATAGTAACTACTAATAATTGGTTACTACGAAATATGGGAGAAAAAGGGGGTAAAATTCCCCAAAATTTTAAATTAAATAAATAGTATCTGTATCCACTGTAAAATGAGTCCTATATCGACATAACCTGAAAGGCTGCTCAGCAGAGAAGAAGCCACTGCTCCAAAACCACCATAGAAAAGCCAGACTACGGTTTTCAACTGCACATGGGGACAAAGATCATGGTTTTTGGAGAAATGTCCTCTGGTTTGATGAAACAAAAATCGAACTGTTTGGCCATAATGACCATTGTTTTGTTTGGAGGGAAAAGGGGGAGGCTTGCAAGCCGAAGAACACCATCCCAACCGTGAAACACAAGGGTGGCAGCATCATGTTGTGAGGGTGCTTTGCTGCAGGAGGGACTGGTGCAGTTCACAAAATAGATGGCTTCGTGAGAAAGGAAAATGATGTTGAAGCAGCATCTTAAGACATCAGTCAGGAAGTTAATGCTTGTTCGCAAATGGGTCTTCCAAATGGACAATGACCCAAGCATACTTCCAAAGTTGTGGCAAAATGGCTTAAGGACGACAAAGTCAAGGTATTGGAGTGGCCATCACAAAGCCCTGATCTCAATCCTATAGACAATTTGTGGACAGAATTGAAAAGGTGTGTGCGAGCAAGGAGGCCTACAAAGCTGACTCAGTGACACCAGCTCTGTCAGGAGGAATGGGCCAAAATTCACCCAACTTATTGTGGGAAGCGTGTGGAAGGCTACCCGAAACGCTTGACCCATGTTAAACAATTTAAAGGTAATGCTACCAAATACCAATTGAGTGTATGTAAACTTCTGACCCACTGGGAATGTGATGAATGAAATAAAAGCTGAAAAAAATGATTCTTAGTAGTTGTTGTGAAATTGTTTGATGACTTGTTAGATATTACTGCATTGTCGGAACTAGAAGTACAAGCATTTCGCTACTCTCGCATTAACATCTGCTAACCATGTGTATGTGACCAATAAAATTGTATTTTATTTGAAAGTTTGGTGGAGCAGGAATAATAGTCTGGTTTGGGAAAAGACCCCTAGTTCCATTGAAGGGAAATCTTAATGCTACAGCATACAATGACATTCTAGAACATTCTGTGCTTCCAACTTTGTGGCAACATTTTGGGGAAGGCCCTTTCCTGTTTTAGCATGTCAATTCCCCCTTGCACAAAGTGAGGTCCATACAGGAATGGTTTGTCTAGATCGGTGTGGAAGAACTTGACTGGCCTGCACAGAGCCCTGACCTCAACTCCAGTGAACGCCTTTAGGATTAATTGGAAATCCGACTGCGATCCAGGCCTAATCGCCCAACATCTGTGCCCGACCTCACTAATGCTCTTGTAGCTGAATGCAAGCAAGTCCCTACAGTAATGTTCCAACATCTAGTGGAAAGCTTTTCCAAAACAGTGGAGGCTGTTAAAGCAGCGAAGGAGGGACCAACTCCATATTAATACCCATGATTTTGGAATGAGATGTTGGACGAGCGTGTGTCCACATACTTTTGGTCATGTAGTGTACACTATGATCTTGGTTTACATGTGGTACAAGATGAGGGAGCCTTTACAATGTGTCAACGCATGTGTGTCCCAAATTATACCCTATTCCCTATGTAGTGCACTGCTATTGACCAGAGCCCTGATCAAAATTAGTGCACTACATAGTGAATAGGGTGCCATTTAAGATGCAAAACCTGTCATCTACAAAATTCCTAAAATACTGTATCTTGAATGTGTTTTGTTAAGACAAAGATGAAACAGAGCGGAGGGAGGAATGTGCTGGGGCAGGAGAAAGGATGACTAGTTTGAAAGATGACAGCTGCAATGATGCCTTAGAAGGAGAAGAAGAGGAAGAAATGAATGACAGTGAAGGACTGCTTCTATTAATAAGTGAGCTGCAAAATTTAATTTCACCTTGGTTAATACATATATCATTTTGGTATTGTATGAAGTGTTTGATTTGGTCTGTGTTGGTCCTGTAGACCTGTCTAAGGCAGACAGCCAGGCTCTGACTAACTATGGCAGCAGAGAGGACGAGAATGAGGAAGATGAAGACTTCAGGCTGAGCCTGATGACGTCCAGACCTCTCTCTAAGCCAGTAACGACTCTCTCCAAGGCAGTAACGACCTTCCCCAAGCCAGTAATGACTTTCTCCAAGCCAGTAACGACTCTCTCCAAGCCAGTAACGACTCTCTCCAAGCCAGTAACGACTCTCTCCAAGGCAGTAACGACTCTCTCCAAGCCAGTAACGACTCTCTCCAAGCCAGTAAAGACTCTCTCCAAGCCAGTAAAGACTCTCTCCAAGCCAGTAAAGATTCTCTCCAAGTCAGTAAAGACTCTCTCCAAGCCAGTAACGACTCTCTCCAAGCCAGTAACGACTCTCTCCAAGCCAGTAACGACTCTCTCCAAGCCAGTAACGACTCTCTCCAAGCCAGTAATGACTCTCTCCAAGTCAGTAACGACTCTCTCCAAGCCATTAACGACTCTCTCCAAGCCAGTAACGACTCTCTCCAAGCCAGTAAAGACTCTCTCCAAGCCAGTAAAGACTCTCTCCAAGCCAGTAACGACTCTCTCCAAGCCAGTAACGACTCTCTCCAAGTCAGTAACGACTCTCTCCAAGCCATTAACGACTCTCTCCAAGCCAGTAACGACTCTCTCCAAGCCAGTAAAGACTCTCTCCAAGCCAGTAAAGACTCTCTCCAAGCCAGTAACGACTCTCTCCAAGTCAGTAACGACTCTCTCCAAGCCAGTAAAGACTCTCTCCAAGCCAGTAAAGACTCTCTCCAAGCCAGTAACTACTCTCTCCAATCCAGTAACTACTCTCTAAAAGCCTGTAAAGACTCTCTCTAAAAGCCAGTAACTACTCTCTCTAAAAGCCAGTAACTACTCTCTCTAAAAGCCAGTAACTACTCTCTCTAAAAGCCAGTTAAATACTCTCTCTAAAAGCCAGTAACTACTCTCTCTAAAAGCCAGTAACGACTCTCTCCAAGCCAGTAATGACTCGGCTCTAGAGCTGGAGCAGGGCCAGGTACTGTATGGCTTCTGTATACCTGCCCTACACAGGGAAATAGAGCTACCCTCCAGAAGACTTCCTCTTACTTATGTTTTGGCCTCTTCCTGAGATATCCTCTTTTCCTGTGTTGTAGGGAAGTGATATTCTCTTTTCCTGTGTTGTAGGGAAGTGATATTCTCTTTTCCTGTGTTGTAGGGAAGTGATTTTCTATTTTCCTGTGTTGTAGGGAAGTGATATTCTCTTTTCCTGTGTTGTAGGGAAGTGATATCCTAGAATGTGAGCCCACAGTCTCTTCACAGAGGGAAAACCATGAGACAGCAGCTGCCTCCTCTCCTCTACCTCTCCGTTCGGATAACCATGGAACGTGGGACAGCCACACCCCCAACCTCCGCACTACAGAGCCCTCTGACCTGCTGCATCCCAGACTCAGACTCCCCCGTCATGGTCAGTGCATAGGTGAGTTATCCTGTAGGGTGCGTTCCGAATGGCATCCTGTTCCCTATATAGTATACTACTTTTGACCAGGGCCCGTACTCCCTCCCTCCTGAGTTGTCAACCCCTGAGTAACCATAATGGGGTCACATGTATTAATTTATCCTTTACAAGAGGGAGGGTCAGGAAATGTAAGTCAAAAGTCGGATGAAGATGTTTTTGTCAAAGTGGAAGATATACCACCGCTGCAACATCCTGAAGTTAATGAGGCATTAGCTGATGATGCAAATCACAAATAAAGTGTCAATATATTAGCAATGTGACTGACTACTGATGCAGATGGTAATTAACACCTTTGTTGCTTTTTTCATAAAGTAAGAGATTCAAAAAAGTGAAACTGAAGATCAGAAAAGCACTTTGTCTATGATGGGAAAAACGGTATCAACAAGAAGTCTCAAGCTTGACTCTGACGATACAGGACAACTTCACAACAGTTGAATCAATTATTAAAGAAAACAACCATTCTGAAAACTGTTAAATCTCTTAAAAATAACTACAACTTTTCAATTACAGTAATCCCCAAGTTTGACACTTTTTTGAATTTTCTTCTTCCCTTGTGAGACAAACGTAGAATGTGATATATTAAACAAACCTGGTATAGTGAAAGTAAGATACTTTCATCCATGGGAGTGTCCCTGGCCTGGAGGCATGCCATTGTCTCATTCTTATCTTAACTTACAGCATGCATCGGCAAGGAACCTGTTTCCATATCAAAAACAAATCAATACATGATCAAATGTGAAACCTAGTGATTTGTCGGTGGTTGGCGGTTTATTAGAGATAAGGGTGGGTTTAGGACAGACTCTCCCTATATCTCTTCTGTGTCTGCTTTCACATTTACTGAAGCAATCCACTGTAATAAAGAAGAAAGAACAACTCTCTGATTACTCAACCATGTTTCTCATTCAAACTCTCGGGAATCAGTTTCTATGGCTACATTAATTCTGATACAGTTAGATATCTTTATCTTAACTAACCATGTTATTCTATGGTGGACTAAATGTATGTAGGTGCATTGGGATTTAAGTTCACAACATAAGGAAACATTTCTTTCCTTGTTTCTTCTGACAGCGCCTGTTTCAAATAATAATAACAATAATAACAATAACAATAACAATAATAATAACAGAGCCTGTTTCTAGTTCCCAAGTGCCAACTCTGTTGAACTTATTACCTCTATAGGCAATCACTTGTTCAGCAGCCCAGCAACATATGTCATGTGAAGTGGGGCTAGATGGGGCAGAGGTTCCAGGATGTTTTTCAGTACCTGATAATGTTCACTGCCTGCTGTTGTATTGGGCTGGTGATTGTGAAAGCACTGAGTCAGCCTTTATGGACCTCGAGGACATACTGTCCTGAACCTTTGGTTTGAATTAAGAGCTTTTTAGGATGATATGCATCCTTCCCTTAGTTATTCAGCTGTACAATTGTAGAAGAGCTGTCTCTCACTGTGCCTAGTGAATAATTTATTATTACATTTATTATTTTCCCCAAAATGTCCCCTTTAACTTTGTTTTAGTCTATAGTAGACAGAATATGTGCAGTAAAAGAGATGACTCATACTGATTACTCAGGAAAGTGTAGTCTTGCCCATGTTTAAATGCTATTTTATTTTTCTTTAACAAGCTTAAATATGTCATACAAAAAGCATTGACATAGCAAACATGAAATAAAACATTTTTCCTTGTGTGAAGAGAATGTGTAGGAACACACTGTTCTGACACTTGGTCTTGATGGGCACTGAATAAGTAGACGACTGCTTCAACAGGGGGCGGCAGGTAGCCTAGTGGTTAGAGAATTGGACTAGTAACCGAAAGGCTGCCCCTGAACAAGGCAGTTAACCCACTGTACCTAGGTCGTCATTGAAAATAGGAATTTGTTCTTATGCCTAGTTAAATGAAGGTACCTCTTTTTTTTTTAACACAGCAACATAAATGGTCAGACTTGTCATTTATCTGTCCATAACACCTCTGCCTGCCTTTCTGTTGACTCACAACATAATAATTCATGGTTGCCAGAGGAGAGCGTACAGTAGCAGACAGTACTGTGTTCCAATGTTGGGCTAGTGTGGTATATTTGATTAATTCCGTCAAAGTTTGCAAACTGTCTGTATCTAGTTTATTCACTAGATGTATCTCCATGTCTAATGATTTTCTGGTAGACCAGCCTGTTTCCAATAGTGTTCCATCTGTTTTGGCATCATCACTTATGAACACTCTTCTACTGTAGTTTTCTGGATCGACTCTGTTAATAAAAATGACTGTGCTTAGACTTTAAAATGCAATTAACCTGAACAGAAGTGGAATTGGTGCCACTATGTGTTTTTACTGTACACATCATTCAGAACTCTTTCTTCACCAGACTGAAATAAACACCCCTGGTCTTTGGTCTTTGAATAATTCAAACCTCACCATCCATGAACTGCAAGTTCTGTGAGTCGGAAAAGTGGTTATCAAGAGTTGTTTGTAGGAGTAACTTGTGATGAGTTGTTTTGCTGAAATGCTTGAGGGAACAGTGACACAGAGACACCTCTGATTTTCCTGTTGCTTTGAACAACTGCCTTTTAAGCAATTTATTGGGGTGATAGCCTACCCCAGTCAAACTTAGTACCTTTTGAAGTGTACAGTAATGAACTGTATCTGAGGCCAAAAACCTACCACAATCTAGAAACAGAATTACTTTCACATTTATGTCAGTTCATTCAATGAGACTCGTGCTTGATAAACCTACGTAGAGGAAAATAGGCTTTGGCAGAAGTTGGAACGTCACATTTCACCACAACAATAACTCTTATGGAGCTAGATCATGGCATCACTTCCTTGTTTTGTAAACCGTCTTACATTGTTTCTCCAACAGCTCTGAGACAGTTTCTCTCCTAGGAGTAAAGGGGATGTTATCTCTTAGCACCAAGGACTTTGTGTGCGTCTCAAATGTCACCCTATTTACTGCACTACTTTTGACCAGGGCCCTTGCACTCTAGGGAATAGGCTGCCATGTGGGATGCACTTGGATTTATGTTCCTAATAACCATAAGTATTCAAACCCTTTGCTATGACACTCAAAATTGAGCTCAGGTGCATCCTGTTTCCATTGATCATCCTTGAGATGTTTCTACAACTTGGAGTCCACCTGTGGTAAATTAAATGGATTGGACATGATTTGGAAAGGCTATATAAAAAGGCTTTATATATGTCTATATAAAGTCCCACAGTTGACAGTGCATGTCAGAGCAAAAACCAAGCCATGAAGTCAAAGGAATTGTCCGTAGAGCTCCGAGACAGGAGTGTGTCGAGGCAGAGATCTGGGGAAGGGTACCAAAAAATGTCTGCAGCTTTGAAGGGCCCCAAGAACACAGTGGCCTCCAAGGACACATTGGCCTCCATTAATTTTAAATGGAAGAAGTCTGGAACCATCAAGACTCTTCCCCGAGCTGGCTGCCCGTCCAAACTGAGCAATCGGGGGAGAAGGGCCTGGGTCAGGGAGGTGACCAAGAACCTGATGGTCACTCTGACAGAGCTCCAGAGTTCCTATGTGGAGATGGGATAACCTTCCAGAAGGACAAACTTCTCTACAGCACCACCAATCAGGCATTTATGGTAGAATGGCCACACGGAAGCCACTCCTCAGTAAAATGACATGACAGCCCGCTTGGAGTTTGCCAAAACGCACCTATAGGGCTCTCAGACCATGAGAAACAAGATTCTCTGTGCTGATGAAACCAAGATTGAGCTCTTTAGCCTGAATGCCAAGCGTCACGTCTGGAGGAAACCAGGCACCGATCATCACTTGGCCAATACCATCCCTACGGTGAAGCATGGTGGTGGCAGCTTCATGCGGTGGAGATGTTTTTCAGTGGCAGAGACTGGGAGACTAGTCAGGATCGAGGGAAAGATGAACAGAGCAAAGCACAAAGGGATCTTTGATGAAAACCTGCTCCCGAGCACTCAGGACCTCAGACTGGCGCGAAGGTTCACCTTCCAACAGGACAACGACCAAGACAACAGGCACACAGCCAAGACAACGCAGGAGTGGCTTCGGGAAAAGTACCTGAATGTCCTTGAGAGGCCCAGACAGATTCCGAACTGATTGGACGGAGAGACCTGAAAATATCTGTGCAGCGACGCTCCCCATCCAACCTGACAGAGCTTGAGAGGATATGCAGAGAAGAATGGGAGAAACTCCCAAATACAGGTGTGCCAAGCTTGTAGCATCATACCCAAGAAGACTTTTGGCTGTAATCGCTGCCAAAGGTGCTTCAACAAAGTACTGAGTAGAAAAGTGTCTGAATACTTATGTAAATGTGATATTTCCGTGGGGGTTTATACATTTGCAGAAATGTCTAAATATCTGTTTTTGCTTTGTCATTATGAGCTATTGTGCGTAGATTTACGAGGGGGAAAAACTATTTGATCCATTTTAGAATAAGGCTGAAACAAAATGTGTAAAAAGTGAAGGGGTCGGAATATTTTCTGAATGCACTATATGTGGCATCGATATGAGTCAATTATTCTAGTGTCAAAATGTACTACAAAGTGTAAATAGGATAATTTTGGTCATAGTCAGTCTCGTCTAAAACGGAGTTTGGAACATCTGTGCATCAAAACGGGTAAATGAAGGTTGGGTTTTGATTTGACAGTGTCCATTTGCCCACTAACATGGGGTGAACAGCTGCAGTGATTGCTCTCTATCCGATAGCATAGACCATTAGTCACCAACTGGTTGAAGTCCAAGGCATTCCTAGTCCATCACCAAAAATGTATTTTAAAAACCCAACGATAAAGCCTTGCAATCCTATTTTTTTATCAGTTCCGCACTGTTGGTGGTAGGTGCACTTGATTCAGCTGCCCTAATGCCGGGAAGGCAGTGTTCCCATTTTGAACCATTTAAAAATGTGTCTGAAGGTAGAACTCCGCCTACCCGGCAGGCCCAGAGAGCAAGTACAGATAGCTCAGATCACCATGTCTGCACAGTTTCCTCAAGCCATTGACTGTAAAAAGAAGCTTCGAACGCACAGCAAAGTTGATACTGTGAGATTTAAAAACGTTTAAATCCATGAATAGAGAGATACTCAGCGAATGCAGCAAAGAGCGGCTGTTTTTATGTGTAAGTTCATGTTTAAGTTGTTATTCAGCACTGTCAACACTTTGTTCAACACTTTTATAAGCCATAAAATGTGCATTCACCGCTTCTCCCTCCCTCCTCTCAAACTGACTATCAGATCCAGGCCATCAGTCCAGTAATTCAAAAAATAAGCAAATTATTACTTTCACTCAGCTGTACCTCACAAGTAATACAACAAATGATATATTATATATATATTATATTATATACCAAAAAAAAATCAATATAATTTCAAAATGGTCTGAGAAGAATAACATTGGCATGGCAATTCAAGCATAGCCAATATGCAGTGATAATGTATTGGGCCAATAGCCTACTGCACAAACCTCATTGCTACAAACTGTTTTTAATTGGTTAATGTTGCATAGGCGTACGTTTTTTTTACCTTTTGGAACTACCCATCCCGGATCCGGGAGAATTGTCATCAACTACACTAATTAGCATAGTGCAACGGTCAAAAAAATATTACTAGAAAATATTCATATTCATGAAATATAGTGAAACACAGCTTAGCCTTTTGTTAATCATCCTGTCATCTCAGATTTTGAAATTATGCTTTACAGCCAAAGCAAGACAAGCGTTTTTGTAAGTTTATCGATAGCCTAGCATAGCATTATGTCCAGCTAGCAGCAGGAAGCTTGGTCACGAAAATCAGAAAAGCAATCAAATTAAACGTTTACCTTTGATGATCTTCAGATGTTTTCACTGACGAGACTCCCAGTTAGACAGCAAATGTTACTTTTGTTCCATAAAGATTATTTTTATAGATAAATTTCCTCCGTTTGTTTGTCACGTTATGTTGAGAAATCCACCGGAAATAGCGATCACGACAACGGCAAAAAAAAAAATCTAATTATATCTATAATATCGACAGAAACATGGCAAACGTTTTATATAATCAATCCTCAAGGTGTTTTTCAAATATCTATTCGATAATATATCAACCGGGACAATTGGCTTTTCAGTAGGAGCGAGAGGAAAAATGACTACCTCTGTCTTTTACGCAAGAATCACTCTGAGAGCCCTCAGCTGGCCACTTACGCAATGTAGTCGTTTACGCTCATTCTTCAACATAAAGGCGTGAAACTATGCTGTAGACACCTTAGGGAATACGTAGAAAAAGGAATCTGGTTGATATCCCTTTCAGTGGCCAATAGGGGTGCATAGGAACACAACGGTTTCAAAACATGAGTCACTTCCTGATTGGATTTTTCTTAGGCTTTCGCCTGCAATATCAGTTATGTTATACTCACAGACAATATTTTGACAGTTTTGGAAACTTTAGAGTGTTTCCTATCCTAAGCTGTCAATTATATGCATATTCTAGCATCTGGTCCTGAGAAATAGGCGGTTTACTTTGGGAACATTATTTTTCCAAAAATAAAAATAGTGCCCCCTAGTTTCAAGAGGTTTTAAAATCTGAGTGATAGATCTCAGCTTGCATTTTGACTCAGAAAGTGATCTTTACACAGAAAAGGTTGGTGACCACTGGCATAAGACAGCAGCTCCAACTTTGTTTGCATAAGACAAAACGTCACACATTTTTTTACTTAAGAAATACTGCACCAAACATCTTAGATGTAAAATTATGCAGCTAAAACATAATTTTGGGGATTTTGAAGAAGTGAAATAGGCTTCCGCGTCTACGGTGTCTTATGGGGGACAAACATCATTAACCAAACGCGGAATCAGTCAGGAAACACTTCCAAGACTGAAATCACATGCGCCAATCGGTGTGTTCAGAGGCTCTTTAATCTCTCACACTCACATGTTGTTATTAAAGCGGTCACCTGTGGTGTGTAAGTTCATGTTTAAGTTAGAAAACCTCCACAAGCCATACAACCTCCATCAATTAGATGTCTCTCAGAACTTGGCTGTGACTGACAGAACTGATCTCCACAGTAGAGTATTTTATTCAACAGACTGAACCACTATTTTCTCATAGAATTCTTTGGAAGTTCACTTCACTCAGCAAGAACCCTCACCACCTTGTTCCATATTTACCTCTGGGAGTCTAACACTAATGTGAGTTTGCAGTGTACTTGATGGAGGGTGTGTCTGTCACTCCAGGCCATCCAGTTACCACGCTGTACAACCCATCTGCTCCTCATTGTTCATTCCATCAGATGAAGACTACATGAGGAGGAAAAGTTACTGTAGATCTGTCATGACAACTCAGTCTTAGGAATCTCACTGGAGGACATTTGTCATTGTGTACACTCCGATAAATGATGATGTCCTATCCCTAAAAATGTCCGTGTGGTTAGTTCTCCTACGTCCTCACAGTCCTGACATGCTGACAGTGACAGGTCCGTCTCTCTCTCTCTCTCGCTCTCTCACACCTTTATCTCTGTGAATCCCCAGTGATGAAGAGGGAGAATGTTGACTGTCCAACCCCCACCTGAGACTCATTTATCTAATGACAATTGTTTCCAGTATGTTTTGCCCCAATGTGTATTTTGTTATCAGAAGATCAGTTAATCATTTCCTTGCCATACTGTAATACCTTGAGCTAAAACTAAACAGTGCTTGGTGGTTCACTGATTGGTCCACATCATCAAAATGTGCACCAAGCACACATTTTACAAGATAAAAAAATTCATACTCGTTGGGACTAATCTAAATCACAGACTGATCTTATTTTTTCAATCCACAGCACTTAAAAAATCAAATAATTATGTAATAATGTTGCCAATCTCTGTCCATCTCTACAGGCCTCTCCTCCTCTTCTCTTGAAGCAAGCTAAAATTGGCAAGAGAAAAAATGCTATGGAGTAATAGTAATTGTAACAATTCTACATAAAAAAAAAAAATTATGTTAATGATTTCGATATATCATTTAGCCCTCAGTTTTTATCTGAAACAATTAACCCTAGTTGAAGCATTTGTTATCTGCATACGTTGAATGGGTAAAGTAAGGATAAGATGTCATGCAGAGAAAAGATAACCACAGAACGATTGGCGTGCATAAGAATGCATTCTTTAAATGAATCCAGTACTTCAGTTTCTGAAGACCTATCTCAAGATAACAACCTAAGCTTTTCTTATACTGTGTCATGTCCAATCAGTTATCCTTAACAGAAATAGCATGTTTTCTTTCTGTTCTCATTGAAGCATATTGCTGAACACTTGTCAACATTTGATGAGACTAACCATACAAATTTAGCTAAAATGTCAAACATGTATTCTCTCAGGCGGCTCACAGAGTTAACACTGAAGAACAGTGGAACATGTTCTGATCTATGTTCTGATCTACTGGCCTCTCTTTAATCCAGGGATAGAGCACTGGTATAGAGCCCTGTGAACAGCTAGGAGAGATGTCCAGCTGGCCTTTACCGGCCCAAAGCTAGTTAGACTAAGACCCTTTAACCAGCTCAGAAGATGATTTGCGGCTTAGGTTAATTACAAACAGGACTAAGAGGTGACTTATTAAAACAATGTCACATGGCATTAGGAGAAAATAGAATTAGATGGTCCCAGGGGGAAGCCCTAATCTTATTTGGATTCCAGTATACCAAGTTAAATCCCACACACAAGTCTGTCACAAGCCATTTACGCTCAGTTGTTCCCTCATTTCAACGTTTTGTCATGACAGACGTAAGATTCTCTGTGAGAGGGAGGGCACTGAAAGTCAAAGACAGCATGTTTGTGGTTGTCAGTGCATCCAGGGAGAGAGGGAGGACATCTGCTGTCATTCCATAGCTATGAGCCTCATGTTGTGAAGAAGTAGGGTTGGTGACTACAGTAGTGGCCGCATAAAGATGGCCTCGCTATAGAAGTGGGCAGCTCAGATATCCCACAGTTCCCAGGAGATGTGGAGAGCACAAAGCTCAATGGAGCTGAAGATGGGAAGTCATCAAACCAGGCCTCATGCCAGCCCATCAGCCCACTCAGAACAGTGTCATAGAGGGGAAGAGGCAGCAATCTGACAGGATCGTCTGACTGCCTGGAGGGAGCAGCATAATGGACTGTGACTCCGGCGCCCAGGGTTTCTGAGATTGATGTAGGCATATAAAAGTTTGAAATACTTTTGAGAGATACTTTTTCATAATAACAGTATATTGAAGACCAGTTACCCTAATAACAATTAGTGTTTATTGTGCTTTTATTATGATTTCATTTTATTAAGTTCATTATGCTTCAATGTGTTTTTTACATTTTTATTATGTAATGTGGATATGATTCTGAAGTCTACATAAATATACTGTATTTATATTTATTATGGATCCCCATTAGCTGCTGCCAAGGCAGCTGCTACTCTTCCTGGGGTCCAGCAAACACACACTGTAAGTGATGTTCTTGTTGTTCTCTTAGCCAGGCTTCTTTAACTACAACTTAGCGATTTGCAAAACGTTCCAAAATGATGGGTTAATATGTATCAGCCAGCACTGATACAGAGAAGCTGCAGGCACAGGTGTAGCAGCAATATTGATGTTACTCATATTGATGTTACACAGGAAACAGAAACTGCTTATTTACTACTTGATGTACTGTAGCTTCTTTGTAAACATGCTCAGTAAGATTCTCCTAACTATATATCTTTGTCTGTAATGACAACAACACACAGCATATTGAAACAACAGGCTACTGTACAGAATGGTGTATTTCTTCATCATATTCATTAGCCTTTGAGGCAGTTAATGAAATGACAAGCCTGATAGACCAAGCAGGTCTTGTGAGCCCTGCCTGGACATGTCTCTCCTCTGACAGAATTCTCTACCACCTGTCTCTCCACCTTCCCTCTTTGATGGGTGTCTCAGCAATAATAGATATAACATTCTTTCAGATTACATTCTGTGTTCCAGACCCAGGATACTATTCCGTAAGAATGGGTCAATGAGACACCTAGAGGGGAAAAACATATTCTGGTGTGGGTTTCAGTTTTCAATGTGAAAGATCGTATTACCTAAAGCACAGAGCATCCTTACCTGGGTCCCCTTGAATGGGTTGGGCTGATATTGCCTTGAACTGCTGTGTGACTGTCTCTCATGGAGTAAGATATGTGCACAGAACTCCCTCTCATGTCAGGTGCCCCAGGGTGCATAGCAATGTGAAACTGCCATTGTGTTTTTACAAGGACAGCAGATATAGTCTAGTACCTGGCTAACATACATACTTCTCACTGGAGGGACTGGGAATGACTTTCTTCAGAGAAAGAAGTATCACATTATTATTTTATCAGCCTGTCTTCCTGTGAAAAAAAATATGGATAGACTGTATGAGGCAATATTCTCATTTAATAAATAATCCTAATTTCATCAGAAGAGCAAAACTTTCCCACAGGAATTATTTAAAATATGTATCTGTCACGGGCGTCCTCCTCTTCATCTGAAGAGGAGAGGCGAGAAGGATCGGAGGACCAAAATGCGGCGTGGTATGTGTTCATCTTGAATTTTAATAAAGAAAACACTGAACACTGAAACACACTATACAAAAACAATAAACAAAATAGCGACCGTGAAGCTACTGAGAACTGTGCTGACACAAGCAATCAACATAGACAATCACCCACAAACAAACAGTGCAACCCAGGCTACCTAAGTATGATTCTCAATCAGAGACAACTAATGACACCTGCCTCTGATTGAGAACCATACTAGGCCGAAACATACAAATCCCCAAATCATAGAAAAACAAACATAGACTGCCCACCCCAACTCACGCCCTGACCATACTAAATAAATACAAAACAAAGGAAATAAAGGTCAGAACGTGACAGTATCATGCTTTTCATGAAGGGAGGTGATACATGACAGCTCTAACACTTTCAGAGGTAATTATACAGGAGAAGAGATAACAACACAATTTGTATGACCTATTTGGGCTATTGCTTCTGACTAAAAGTTGCAATCGAAAATGTATTCTAAAAGGATAAACATGGGATATCACTTTGTAATGTTATATTAATGAATTGAAACATTTGTTCTCATGTTAGAATTGTACTCTTGATTTGAGCAATGCAAAGGGAAACGCCTCTACAACATACTGTACTGTACTACCACATACTGTACTACTACATACTGTACTGTACTACAACATACTGTACTGCACTACCACATACTGTACTGTACTACAACATACTGTACTGCACTACCACATACTGTACTGTACTACAACATACTGTACTGTACTACTACATGCTGTAGTGTACTACAACATACTGTACTGTACTGTACTACTATATACTGTGCTGTACTACTACATACTGTACTACTACGTACTGTACTACCACATACTGTACTGTACTACTACATACTGTGCTGTACTACTACATACTGTACTACCACATACTGTACTATTTGATGTCTGAGTGTTGGAGTGTGCCCCTGGTGAGCCATGAATAACAAAATGGCACCGTCTGGTTTGCTTAAAGGAATTAAAAGTTACTTATAATTTTGATAAAAGTACATTTAAAACTAAATACTTTTTACTCAAGTAATATTTTACTGGGTGAATTTCACTTGAAGAATTTTCTATTAAACTGTACTGTACTACCACATACTGTACTATAACATAATGTACTGTACTACAACATACTGTACTGTACTACCACATACTGTACTACAACATACTGTACTGTACTACAACATACTGTACTGCACTACCACATGATGTAGTGTACTACAACATACTGTACTGTCCTACCACATGCTGTACTGTAAGACTACATACGATACTGTACTACAACATACTGTACTGTACTACTACAAACTGTACTACCACATACTGTACTACTACATACTGTACTACCACATACTGTACTGTACTACAACACACTATACTGTACTGCTACATGATGTAGTGTACTACAACATACTGTACTGTACTACTACATACTGTGCTGTACTACCACATAGCGTACTACAACATGCTGTACTGTACTACCACATGCTGTACTGTACTACCACATACTGTACTGTACTACTACATACTGTGCTGTACTACCACATACTGTACTACCACATACTGTACTGTACTACCGCATACTGTACTACCACATACTGTACTGTACTACAACATACTGTACTGCACTACCACATACTGTACTGTACTACAACATACTGTACTGTACTACTACATGCTGTAGTGTACTACAACATACTGTACTACTACATACTGTGCTGTACTACCACATACTGTACTGTTCTACAACATACTGTACTGTACTACTATATACTGTGCTGTACTACTACATACTGTACTACTACGTACTTTACTATCACATACTGTACTGTACTGCAACACACTATACTGTACTACTACATACTGTGCTGTACTACTACATACTGTACTACCATATACTGTACTACCACATACTGTACTACTACGTACTGTACTACTACATACTGTGCTGTACTACTACATACTGTACTACCACATACTGTACTATTTGTAAATGATGTCTGAGTGTTGGAGTGTGCCCCTGGTGAGCCATGAATAACAAAATGGCACCGTCTGGTTTGCTTAAAGGAATTAAAAGTTACTTATAATTTTGATAAAAGTACATTTAAAACTAAATACTTTTTACTCAAGTAATATTTTACTGGGTGAATTTCACTTGAAGAATTTTCTATTAAACTGTACTGTACTACCACATACTGTACTATAACATAATGTACTGTACTACAACATACTGTACTGTACTACCACATACTGTACTACAACATACTGTACTGTACTACAACATACTGTACTGCACTACCACATGATGTAGTGTACTACAACATACTGTACTGTCCTACCACATGCTGTACTGTAAGACTACATACGATACTGTACTACAACATACTGTACTGTACTACTACAAACTGTACTACCACATACTGTACTACTACATACTGTACTACCACATACTGTACTGTACTACAACACACTATACTGTACTGCTACATGATGTAGTGTACTACAACATACTGTACTGTACTACTACATACTGTGCTGTACTACCACATAGCGTACTACAACATGCTGTACTGTACTACCACATGCTGTACTGTACTACCACATACTGTACTGTACTACTACATACTGTGCTGTACTACCACATACTGTACTACCACATACTGTACTGTACTACCGCATACTGTACTACCACATACTGTACTGTACTACAACATACTGTACTGCACTACCACATACTGTACTGTACTACAACATACTGTACTGTACTACTACATGCTGTAGTGTACTACAACATACTGTACTACTACATACTGTGCTGTACTACCACATACTGTACTGTTCTACAACATACTGTACTGTACTACTATATACTGTGCTGTACTACTACATACTGTACTACTACGTACTTTACTATCACATACTGTACTGTACTGCAACACACTATACTGTACTACTACATACTGTGCTGTACTACTACATACTGTGCTGTACTACTACATACTGTACTACCATATACTGTACTACCACATACTGTACTACTACGTACTGTACTACTACATACTCTACTGTACTACCACATACTGTACTGTACTACCACATACTGTACTACTACATACTGTACTGTACTACAACATACTGTACTGCACTACCACATACTATACTGTACTACAACATACTGTACTGTACTACAACATACTGTGCTGTACTACTACATACTGTACTGCACTAGCACATACTGTACTGTACTACGCCATACTGAACTGTACTACTACATACTGTGCTGTACTACAACATACTGTACTAGCACATACTGTACTACCACATACTGTACTGTTATGTACTGTACTACCACATACTGTACTGTACTACAACAGACTGTACTGCACTACCACATACTGTACTGTACTACAACATACTGTACCATATGCTGTACTGTACTACCACATACTGTACTGTACTACTACATACTGTACTGTACTACAACATACTGTACTGCACTAGCACATACTGTACTGTACTACGACATACTGAACTGTACTACTACATACTGTGCTGTACTACAACATACTGTACTAGCACATACTGTACTACCACATACTGTACTGTTATGTACTGTACTACCACATACTGTACTGTACTACAACAGACTGTACTGCACTACCACATACTGTACTGTACTACAACACACTGTACCATATGCTGTACTGTACTACCACATACTGTACTGTACTACTACATACTGTACTGTACTACAACATACTGTACTGCACTACCACATACTGTACTGTACTACCACATACTGTACTGTACTACCACATACTGTACTGTACTACTACATACTGTACTGCACTACCACATACTGTACTATACTACTACACACTGTATAAACTTACTTACTTACTTCCAAAAGAGCTTTATCCAGGGGATCACACAGACCAAGGCATGACACAGCCTAACTATACTGTATAGTACACCATAGAGGACCTACTATATCCTCACAAGGTTTGGTCTCAGATTGAACTGTTCTTCATCAACACATACAATTTGTGTCTATTTGGCCCACATCTAAGGAAGGTTAATGATGATCCCTGACTGTCAGATATAATTTGTTGTAATTTTGGACAGTGAATAATAGAATGTGGTTAAACATGTACATGTTTAACCACATTCTATTATTCACTGTCCAAAATTACAACAAATTATATCTGACAGTCAGGGATCATCATTAACCTTCCTTAGATGTGGGCCAAATAGACACAAATTGTATGTGTTGATGAAGAACAGTTCAATCTGAGACCAAACCTTGTGAGGATATAGTAGGTCCTCTATGGTGTACTATACAGTTCTCACCAAGATCCTCATTCGAAATTGTCTTGAGGTTGGAAGAGATTGACAGCATGCATTCATCTCCCTTTGAAAAGCTTCCTATTTTATTGCTCTTATATACAGCATCAGCTATGGCTATGGTGTCTCTGATTAAGAGTAAGTACTGTAGGCTATATCAATGTATGTATACAGTACAGTCCACTTGACTGAATAGATGATGAGATGACAAAAGTCTGTGATTTATGTTGTTTTTCTTTAAGGTGCAGAAATAGTAATGGGAATATTGTATCAGTGTGGCTCTACATCACTGACACAAAAAAGTGTCTATCAGACAGCACTGCCATTATACCCACTGAGTGGCTCTGCTCTGTCATTGTCTATGGGCCCTGGTCAAAAGTAGTGCACTGAGTAGGGAATAAGGTGCCATTTGGGACACCAAATGGTCTGAGGCTGCATTAAAACTATATGCACATTTCTTGGTCGAACAATTGCTCTATTGACAGATCATATAAATTATGTTTTTAGACAAATGTGTAATTTACACATATGTCAAACTTTCACAGGTTCTAGTGTCTCTATTAGATCTAATCTGTGGCAATAATGTCCATGGAATTATAATTATCTTGCCCAATTTGCTGGATTCAGTTGACCCAATTTGTGGACAATCAATTGTTCTTCCACTTCTTCAAACTTTGATGAAAATATTTCAGTCTCTCAGCTTTAACCCCTATTGATCTGTGGTCAAAATGAATCCCTTTAGCCCCATAACGATTTAGCCTTACGCAATATGAAGATCTGTGAACCATAGAGGATGCTTCAAACACTTTCCTACAATATGTTACCTGAAAACACATATGATAATGTACTCCTGAGTCCCAAATGGCTCCTTATTGTCTATATTGTATAGTGTAGGGAAATAGGGACTCTGATGTAGTGCACTAAATAGGGAATAGGGTGCCATTTGGAACTTCTCTACCCCTCTCATACCCACCACAGGGAAATTATTTATAGGATGAAATGCAGTTTCTTTCTTTCTCTTGGTTTTATGACTGAGAACAGGGTTTATCTTTAGTTGAATTGCTCAGGAAATTACTGGGTACAGACCATTCAGTTCAGGCAGCTTAAATATTGTTACTCTGAGCCCAGATATAGACTTTACCTGACAGTGAACAGAAACATATAAATGCAATTATTCTATTTTATTCATAATAATATTTAATATTATTAATATTTTCTATGCAAAAAACACAAGATGGGGGGGGGGGTCTGCTGTTCGCCTTGACACCGATAAAATACAAAGGAAGGGAAAGTCGAACCTGGCTGCCCGTCTGTAAATATCAAATAGCTTGATAACATTACTAGTGCACGCTCATAGGTGGGTGTCGGGCAAGATTTAATTTTTAAAAGTTCTGTGCTGTATTGCCAACTCCATCCATTGTCTGGCATTCGTATTACCTCACTGCTGTAAGTATTCTTTCAGACAGGAACGAGCGCTCGAGCTTGAAATACGTCACTTCTTGCAGTGCAGGCGTATCCCACACTGCTGCTGCTGCGCTCGAGCCGCTCATTCAGAGTGAGGAGCCAACAATTGGACTGTAATCTCTGATTCATTAACGACTTCGAAATACACTTTTCCTTTAGATATTTAAGAATAAAACATGTCTTCAGATAAATTCAGTTTGCAGTATTCCTGTTCAAATTCGTGTTGTTTTGGCAACAAGGAATGTTGGCAACTACTTGAGTAGCAGAAAGTTGTGAGAAGGTGAGTTTCCATGTAGGGCTTTCTGTGGGCTAATAACCCAGCAATCGTTTTCAGAGTATTGATGTTAATTTGCACATTCTGTTATAAATTATGCATTTGCTTAAAAATCTTACTTGAGAAGTGGATTAATTGAAAAAGCCTATTGACAATAATTTACAGTAGGCTATTTATAGTCTTCCTCTCAAATGATCTCAAGTGTAGCTTGCAACAGAACAATTCTAGTTGACTTGTGTTATGTCTGTTAGAGAGAGTGCCTGCGTGTGAGTGCTCTATTATCCTACATTTAGACATTTTTGTCATTTAGTAGACGGATCTTACCCAGAGCGATTTACTGTCGGCCGTGGGATTTATTTTAGATACTCTTGAAATGTTTAATTGGATTTGGGGATTTGGTTTAAGTTGGCAGCATACCTAAGCATAGTAGTTCTGAAAATATACATCCGACTGCAATGTATTCACACTTGAGTCATTATTATTTGTATTTTTTTAGGAACTATGTTGATATACGATGCCAACATGGGAAAGCTCTTCACAGCAATTGTTATGCAGATCTTATGGAGTTGCTCAGGAATACCTGGACAGCAGACATCACCATTTCAATTTACACAAACAGTATACAATACCACTATATATGAAAACTCAGCTGCTAAAAGCTATGTAGAATGCCCAATTAAAATGGGAATATACATCACAGACCCATCCTGGGACATTCAATACAAAATAGAATCTGGAGATGGAGAGGTTTTATTCAAGGCTGAAGAATATGTACTGGGAGACTTCAGTTTCCTGCGAATTAGGACCAAAGGAGGCAGCTCTGCTATACTCAACAGGGAAGTGAAGGAGCACTACTCACTGAGAGTCAAAGCACTAAAATGGAGCACCAACGCTGTCGCTCAAACAATAGTTCAAGTGCGAGTTCTGGACACCAATGATCTCCGGCCTCTTTTCTCACCAACCTCCTACACTGTTTCCGTGCCTGAACACGCTGACATCAGAACTAGCATTGTGAGAGTCACTGCCACCGATGCCGACGTCGGCTCAAATGCAGAGTACTATTTCAGCTTGGGAGGAGAACACACCCACATGTTTGCCATTCATCCTACCAGTGGGGTGATTACTCTCATGGCCAGGCTGGATTACGCTAAGCGGAGGCTGTTTGAGATGGATGTCTTGGCTGTAGATCGGGGCATGAAACTCTATGGGAGCAGTGGCTTCAGCAGCACAGCCAAGCTGACGGTCAGGGTACTGCAGGCCAATGACCACGCTCCCGTCCTCACAGCTGTTCCCTTAGCTCCATCAGCCACAGACACTGACCCTACATATGCTCTAGTAACCGTGGAAGACAATGATCAAGGGCCTAATGGTGAGATAGCATCACTGAGTATAGTAGCTGGGGACCCACTCCAGCAGTTTAGGGCAGTGAAAACCAGCCCTGGTGGAAAAGAATACAGGGTCAAAGCCATTAAGGATGTGGACTGGGATAGTTGTCAGTTTGGATGCAATCTTACACTACAGGCCGAGGATAAAGGTAGCCCGCCACAGTTCTCCTCCGCTGAAGTCATTAGAGTGAGACCCCCACTTGTTGATGTGAGGGCTCCTACATTTGAAAAAAACATTTACAGAGTCAACCTGACAGAATTTTCCCCGCCCAACACTTCTGTTGTAATGGTGAGAGCTATGCCAAATCACCCCATGTTGAAATACTCCATCAAATACCCCAAGATCCAACAGATCACTCATCCTTTCACTATTAATTCAAACACAGGCTTGATAACAACAACTGCAGCTATCCAAGCTGACTGTGCCAGCAAGTATGACTTTGAGGTGATTATTAATAACCAAGAACAAGCATCAACCAGGGTGGTCATCAACGTGATTGATGTGAATAATAATGCACCGGTTTTTCAGCAACCGACCTACAAAGGCAATGTCAATGAAAATGTACCAGTGGGGACCAGCATCCTCACGGTCAGTGCCAGTGACATGGATGAAGGAGAGAATGGTTACGTTACTTACACCATCGCCAATGTAAACCCACCACAACCTTTTAACATAGATTACTTCACAGGTGTCATCAGCACTGCCAAGGAATTGGACTATGAAAAGATGCCAAGGGTTTACAACCTCAGAGTCAGAGCTTCAGATTGGGGCTCTCCTTTCCGCCGTGAAGTGGAGACTCCAGTTTCTATTACACTCAACAACCTTAATGACAATGAGCCCTTGTTTGAGAAGGTTGACTGTGAAGTGAGCTTACCAAGATACTACAGGGTGGGTGAGCAGATAGTCGCGGTGTCTGCTATCGATGCAGATGACATGGAAGGGGTTCAGCATGTAGTCATAGACGGTAACAGCCTTGGTCTTTTTGACTTGACACCAGACACTGGGCTGTTATCACTCAAGCTGCCCTTACATTACGGCGAAGCTGCAAGGTTGTCCTTCCACTCCTTACAAATTAGTGCCAACGATGGGGAGACATCAAGTAAGCCAATGTTTGTGAACATCACAGTCCTGTCTGGTTCAGGAGCCGTCTTTGAAAAGTGTGTGGATACAGGAGTGGTTGGGCGTATGGCTGAGAAGCTGCTTCTTGGCACCATGCCCCCCTCTCAAAGAGAAGATCATTTTGAGGACATTCATTCAATCAATAATTATTTTCCTCACTTTGTGGACTCTACTCCTAAGGTCATTGAGGTTAAAGAGGACCTACAAGTTGGGATGAGGATAGCTCATCTAAGTGCCATAGACGCAGACCATGGCTTCAGTGGAACATTGATGTTTGTGATATCTGGAGGAGATGTCAAGAGTCGTTTCATGATTGAAATGGACACGGGTTGGCTAAAGATTATGGAGCCATTAGACAGAGAAATAATGGATCAATATACTCTCAACATCACTGTGTATGATCTGGGAACACCACAGCGGTCAGCGTCACATGTCTTACAGATCAATGTCCTGGATTCAAATGACAACAGCCCAATCTTCCTCCAGAATAGCTACTCTGTATCGATAAGGGAGGATACAGACGTAGGAACAGCTGTCATTCAGGTTGATGCCACAGATAAAGATTCAGGGGCCAACAGAATCATCAGGTATTCATTGATGGCTGAGTCCGATCACTTTGTCATAGATGACCAGACGGGAGTGGTGAAGGTTAAAAGTCCATTGGACCGGGAGCTACACCCAACTATTATCCTAAAAGTTGTGGCCTGTGATCAGGCAGTTGATGAACCTCAGATGGTTTCTACAGTATCTCTGAAGATAGTGTTAGAGGATATCAATGACAACCCTCCTAGGTTTTTCCCCCTCCACCAGCGCGTGAAGGTGCGGGAGGACCTCCCGCTAGGGGCGGTGGTGGTCTGGCTACAGGCCCATGACCCTGACCAAGGTCAGTCTGGACAGGTCCGTTTCAGCCTGCTGGACAATGGAGATGGAGACTTTGATGTTGATAAAACAAACGGTGCTGTTCGTATATTAAGGACCCTGGACTTTGAGAGGAGACAGGTGTATAACCTGACAGCCAGAGCCAAGGATAAAGGGAAACCTGAGTCGTTGTCCTGCACATGTTTTATTGAAGTCTACGTAGTAGATGTGGATGAGAATCTGCACCAGCCTCGGTTTGCCTCCTTTGTGGATAAGGGAAGTGTGAGAGAAGATGCTCCTGTTGGCACAACTATAATGACAGTTATAGCACAAGACAATGACCAAGGTAGAGCTGGAGAAATACGCTATTCTATAAGGGACGGATCAGGCCTCGGAGTATTCACCATAGATGAAGAGAGTGGTAAGAGATTTCTTCTTTTTAAAATGATAACCTTTAAACCTAACCCTGCTATAGCATTGAAATGTACTATATATTGCATGTTGTAACCAAGTGAATGCAAAAATGGTCTTCATATATTTTCTTGTTTGGATAAAACATTTGTCCCTTTAGGCCAACACAACCCTTTATCACTGAGGTATTTAAAACCGGGTTATTCTTGAACTTACTTTGCATTTTCAATGATGTTTTTGACTTATATCTGGACTTTCATCCTGTAATGTTTGCTATGTAAAGTAGAGAGCACAGAGCTGGGATCTCGAGCCGTGTGTGAGACCAGAGTTCCCAGTGATGCCTTGACATGAAACATGCTTCTTCTCTTTCTCCTCACAGGTGTCATACAGACACAGGAGCTTTTAGACCATGAGACCACCGATCATTACTGGCTGACTATCTATGGCACCGACCTAGCTGTGGTGCCTCAGTCGTCCTTTATGGAGGTCTACATTGAGGTTAGTTTATTGTTGGATTGTGTTCTTTTTTGTCCATGTCTCTCTTTTTTATTTATCTTAATTCACATGTAGCACTTTGCGATTGTTTTTCAATGACATTTGTGTTCCAAATCAAATGTATGATTATTTATTATTCAGGTTGAAGATGTCAACGACAATGCACCACAGACCTCCGAGCCAGTCTATTATCCTGAGGTCATGGAGAATTCCCCCAAGGATGTATCTGTTATCCAGGTCCATACTTCTAGACATACTTTTAAAGAAGCACTTTTATGAACTTCCACTGTCCTCCGAGAGTTGCTGAATGTTCTCTCCCCTTCTGTTATCCAGGTGGAGGCGGTGGACCCTGACTCTGGGAACAGTGACAAGTTCGACTATAAGATAACCAGCGGGAACCCACAGGGATTCTTCAGCATCGACCACCAGACGGGTGCAATCCTAAACACTATTCATGCATTTTTACAGTGGTTCTTCCTTTAAAAGTTGCGGTGTACTGCAGCACAGATAGCGGGGTGCCGCAGAATTCTATGGCACGTTATTTAAGTGTCAGCCATTGTTGCCAGAATGACACAATTTACCACAATCTGCCACCATTTACCACAAACGGTCGCGGCATAAGCTGAAAACTTTTGAAAGAAGATCCTCACTATGCTTTGTATTGTTACACACTGATCTTTGTGTGAGACTGTCCTATTGCGTCATCATGTTTAACTGATTTTAGCCAAAGTGTTGTACTTTTCATTATACTGTAAACCATTTGATGTCATAACAAGCGTAACATCCCTGAAAAGTTTTGCACAGTAGGCTAATTTAAACATGAACATTTTCAGTTTGCATAGACATCTCACTCAGTACGAACTCTTCTCATGGAAGCGCTCCTGTTATGCAAAGTTTTATGGCAGCACTCCCTGTAAAGTAAATCTAACATTGCTAGTCCAGTGTAGAGATAGTGTTGCTGTCTGTCCAGTATATATCTCTGTGTTTCATGTCATCTGGGTGAGCCTGGTCCCATATCTGTGCTTGTTTAGCCAACTCCTTGTAATGTCATGAAACAGTCAGAGGACTTGGCTAATGCAAATACAGATCTGGGACCAGGCTAGAGCTTGATGGCCACACCATGTCATTTAGTTTATTTCTAACACTAGATTTTCTGTTGTGTCCATGAGAAAGCCCTTGTGCACCCAGCCAACAGGGTTTACTGACCATGAGAAAGCCCTTGTGCACCCAGCCAACAGGGTTTACTGACCATGAGAAAGCCCTTGTGCACCCAGCCAACAGGGTTTACTGACCATGAGAAAGCCCTTGTGCACTCAGCCAATAGTGTTTACTGACCATGAAAAAGCCCTTGTGCACCCAGCCAACAGGGTTTACTGACCATGAAAAAGCCCTTTCACTGTAAATCAACCAGCTTCATACCGCTCCCCAATGGCACCCTATTCCCTATATCGTGCACTTACTTTTGGCCAGAGCTCTGATCAAAAGGAGTGCACTATGTAGGTAATAGGGTGCCATTTGGGACAGGGACTGTATCAGGTTGAGAACAATGTCGGCGTTTTTACCAAAAAAGACCCTGTGGAGAACAGATCCAACCAAGTAGGTTATGGATTCCTTCTCTAACAACTTCCAGACATTGCTACTGTAGTCTGTAGACCTATAATAGGTTACCTATCCTTAGCTACAGTATTATAATATATTTTCCCTCTGATACAGTAAATCTTGGCTTGTTTCTTTATACTATAACTGTTGAGAAGAATAAGTTACTTCCATTATGTCATTATTTAGTTACTTCATTGTTAATTCAAGTAGCAATCAAGAACCTTCCCAGCCCTATGTTGTGGTGGACTTTCCCCCTGCATAACTAACATAATGCTATGCTATCAACAGGCTTGGCTTACAAAATGTATTTTTTCCCACTGCTAATCATACATAGCACACAAAACAGCCATCGTTTATGTGGTTTCAATGGGCAAGTGGACTCCACATTTAACCTAACAAGCATCCCGTTAAGTCTTGGGAAAAAACAGTTTTCCTTTCCTCAGAATATGGCACAAACTTGTTGTATTGGAAGTGGTTAATTTCTTTGGGCTTATGTGCATGAATTTGTGTATAAAACCTGCGTTTATGGCCCAGTGTTTAAGGACCATATATAAAGTAGAACATGTCTGAAGGTCCATTCCAGCTCCCCAGAGCTGGGTACAAGACACAAACACTCTATGCCTCTGAAACATACCCATGTTCATTTGCCTTTGAATAACATTAACCCACATTATCAGTGATGCAAATGGGAGTTTTGCAAGAACACAGGAGTATCTTACATGTAGATCATGACTGTATTAATACAGTCTGTGTTTGATATCTGACCTGACAGGTTTGGTGACAACCACTTCCAGAAAACTGGACAGAGAGCAGCAAGAGGAACATACACTGGAGGTGAACCATCTTTTATACGTAGCATCATCCTATTGGACGTTCTGGAAATCAATATCCAATTAATCAAAATATGAATATCTAACATACTGTAAAAGTGACACCTCATGCTTGCTTGACCCTTCCCCTCCTTCCTCACTCCCAGATCACAGTAACAGACAAGGGCGTGCCAGCCAGGTCCACAGCTGTCCGGGTGGTGGTGAGGGTGCAGGATGAGAACGACAACACCCCACAGTTCCTGGAGAAGATCTATAAGGTCCAGCTCCCAGAGAGGGACAGGGACAGGTCAGACAGGGACAGGTCAAACGGAGACAGGGAGAGACCAACAGAGAGGAGGGGGGTTGCTAAAAGCGAGCCAATCTACAGAGTGATCGCCTCTGACAGAGACACGGGCCCCAACGCTGAGGTGTCCTACAGCATCGAGGGGGGAGACGAGCAGGGGAGGTTCTTCATCGAACCCCAAACTGGCCATGTTTTCTCCAGAGAGGTTGTCTCGGCAGGACAGCATGCCATCCTTACAGTAAGTCTGTACAGCTTGTTACAGTAGCTACTGTGGTATTACATCTGTTTAGCAATGAAATGTATTCAATTATCTATCATATTTATATAGCCATTCAGCACCAGCCTGCAGCTTCAAACTTTGTGTTTAAATATGAACTAGTTAAAGACATGCAATATGTATGCTCAACATGTGTATTAAGTCTGCTCAGCATGCTACTGATGTATAACATGTGTATTAAGTCTGCCAACATGCTACTGATGTATAACATGTGTATTAAGTCTGCTCAATATGCTACTGATGTATAACTTGTATTAAGTCTGCTCAGCATGCTACTGATGTATAACATGTGTATTAAGTCTGCTCAGCATGCTACTGATGTATAACATGTGTATTAAGTCTGCCAACATGCTACTGATGTATAACATGTTTATTAAGTCTGCTCAATATGCTACTGATGTATAACGTGTATTAAGTCTGCTCAGCATGCTACTGATGTATAACATGTGTATTAAGTCTGCCAACATGCTACTGATGTATAACATGTGTATTAAGTCTGCTCAATATGCTACTGATGTATAACGTGTATTAAGTCTGCCAACATGCTACTGATGTATAACGTGTATTAATTCTGCTCAACGTGCTACTGATGTATAACATGTATTACGTCCATTTAGCTCAAGGCAGCACCTTAAGTATTTCTGTTAATAACCCAGTTATTATCCCTTGCTCTCCCATGTTGTGCCGTTGCCCAGATTAAAGTGGTGGACAACGGGAGACCCCAAAGGTCCTCAACCTGTCGGCTGCACATTGAGTGGATCGTGAGGCCTGAGCCCTCCTCTGAGCCCTTGGTGTTTGAAGAGACCTCCCTCGTCTTCTCTGTCATGGAGACTGACCCAGTGGCTCACATGGTGGGGGTCATCTCCACCCAACCCATAGACACACCTGTCTGGTTCCAAATCACAGGTAACCAGTAACACACATTAGTGTTTCCAGACTCACCTGTCTGTTTCCAAATCACTGGTAACCAGTAACACACATTAGTGTTTCCAGACTCACCTGTCTGTTTCCAAATCACCGGTAACCAGTAACACACATTTGTTTTTCCAGACTCACCTGTCTGCATCAAAATTACAGGAACCCAGCACATTAATCATTTCCCATGCAGAAAATGTGTGAATGTGGGTTACTATTGTTGATATCACCATTATTCTGTAAAAACTTGAGCTGCTATGTTGAAGTCTTTAGGCTTAATTTCCTAAAGGTTTGCTAGGTAACAGCCCATGTCAGAAATAAGGTTTGCTAGACAACAACCCCTGTTAGAAGTAAGGCTTGCTAGATAACAACCCCTGTTAGAAGTAATGCTTGCTAGATAACAACCCCTGTTAGAAGTAAGGCTTGCTAGGTAACAACCCCTGTTAGAAGTAAGGCTTGCTAGGTAACAACCCCTGTTAGAAGTAAGGCTTGCTAGATAACAACCCCTGTTAGAAGTAAGGCTTGCTAGATAACAACCCCTGTTAGAAGTAAGGCTAGCTAGGTAACAACCCCTGTTAGAAGTAAGGCTTGCTAGATAACAACCCCTGTTAGAAGTAAGGCTTGCTAGGTAACAACCCCTGTTAGAAGTAAGGCTTGCTAGGTAACAACCCCTGTTAGAAGTAAGGCTTGCTAGATAACAACCCCTGTTAGAAGTAAGGCTTGCTAGGTAGCAACCCCTGTTAGAAGTAAGGCTTGCTAGATAACAACCCCTGTTAGAAGTAAGGCTTGCTAGATAACAACCCCTGTTAGAAGTAAGGCTTGCTAGGTAGCAACCCCTGTTAGAAGTAAGGCTTGCTAGATAACAACCCCTGTTAGAAGTAAGGCTTGCTAGATAACAACCACTGTTAGAAGTAAGGCTTGCTAGGTAACAACCCCTGTTAGAAGTAAGGCTTGCTAGATAACAACCCCTGTTAAAAGTAAGGCTTGCTAGGTAGCAACCCCTGTTAGAAGTAAGGCTTGCTAGGTAGCAACCCCTGTTAGAAGTAAGGCTTGCTAGGTAACAACCCCTGTTAGAAGTAAGGCTTTGGTAGATAACAACCCCTGTTAGAAGTAAGGCTTGCTAGGTAACAACCCCTGTTAGAAGTAAGGCCTGCTAGATAACAACCCCTGTTAGAAGTAAGGCTTGCTAGATAACAACCCCTGTTAGAATTAAGGCTTGCTAGGTAACAACCCCTGTTAGAAGTAAGGTTTGCTAGGTAACAACCCCTGTTAGAAGTAAGGCTTGCTAGGTAACAACCCCTGTTAGAAGTAAGGCTTGCTAGGTAACAACCCCTGTTAGAAGTAAGGCTTGCTAGGTAACAACCCCTGTTAGAAGTAAGGCTTGCTAGGTAACAACCCCTGTTAGAAGTAAGGCTTGCTAGATAACAACCCCTGTTAGAAGTAAGGCTTGCTAGATAACAACCCCTGTTAGAAGTAAGGCTTGCTAGATAACAACCCCTGTTAGAAGTAAGGCTTGCTAGGTAACAACCCCTGTTAGAAGTAAGGCCTGCTAGACAACAACCCCTGTTAGAAGTAAGGCCTGCTAGACAACAACCCCTGTTAGAAGTAAGGCTTGCTAGGTAACAACCCCTGTTAGAAGTAAGGCTTGCTAGATAACAACCCCTGTTAGAAGTAAGGCTTGCTAGATAACAACCCCTGTTAGAAGTAAGGCTTGCTAGGTAACAACCCCTATTAGAAGTAAGGCTTGCTAGGTAACAACCCCTGTTAGAAGTAAGGCTTGCTAGATAACAACCCCTGTTAGAAGTAAGGCTTGCTAGATAACAACCCCTGTTAGAAGTAAGGCTTGCTAGGTAACAACCCCTGTTAGAAGTAAGGCTTGCTAGGTAACAACCCCTGTTAGAAGTAAGGCTTGCTAGGTAACAACCCCTGTTAGAAGTAAGGCTTGCTAGGTAACAACCCCTGTTAGAAGTAAGGCTTGCTAGATAACAACCCGTTAGACGTTGTTCACTTCTCTTTCTCTTTACCTCTTCTCCTGCACTAATTAACTGTCCTACAACTGACAACTTGATCTCTCTTCTGTTCTGCTCCTCTGTTCAAACTCTCCTCTTTCTCTCACCCTCTGCGGATTTCTCTTTAATTGGCAAGGAGACATGCACGCTAAAGAAGTGTTTCACATCGCTCAAATGGCTTGCGACTTGACATGTACTACAGAAGGTATCTGCTGCAGAGATTAACCAGATCTTGTTATCTACCTCCTGTTCTTTGTTAGGCTTTGTGATGCTTTCTCAGAATGCCCAACTTGTACAGATTTCATAGAAAAATGTAACATCGTTGATTAAATAAAATTGTGTATGTCTATTTTTGACATTTGTCCACTCTCTTATGGTGTTGTTATCAAATAGAATAAGATTAAATAGGATTATATGGGTTTACTCTTAAGCATAGAAGACAATGCATCCAAAAAAAGCTCTATATGTCTCCTGTTGAGAGAAGGGGAAACGTTAATTTAATCCACTGTTACTTCTCATTACGCTGATAACAGGTGGCAACGCTGACAGCCGCTTCGATGTAGGCAAGGGCAGTGGAACCGTCATTTTAGCCAAACCCCTCCATGCAGAACCAAAATCAAATTACAGCCTGACAGTGGAGGCAACAGATGGAAACAGATACATCAGCACCCAGGTAATTCACGACACTGAAAAACACAGGACTGAAATTTTTTTTCTCCAGATAACTCCTGCCATATGGGTACCATGCTAGCATCCAGGGAATGCTGTCTTGTCACACAGCCGAATGACAAATGAGTTGGCTGTTGGATTTTTATGTACATCTTCCAACTTATTTTAAATGATTCAGAGATATTGTAAAGCAGGGGTTGGCAACAGGCACGTAAAGGGATTATTTAGGGGCAATGTTTTTAGTAAAAAAAACTTTATTTAGAATTAAAGTATTCCAATGAATAAAAAAAGAGACGTGATGGGGTTCAATGTAATTGTCACGTTCGCTGGAATAATTATCGGACCAAGCTGCAGCGCGATATGGTTTCCACATATTATTTATTAGAAACGCACCAAAAGAACATAGAAAGAACGAAACAAACAACGAACCGTAACAAAGAGGTGTAACATACACTAACTCAAAACAATATCCCATAAAACACAGGTGGAAAAAATGCTACTTAAATATGATCCCCAATTAGAGACAACGATAGCCAGCTGCCTCTAATTGGGAATCATACCAAACACCAACATAGAAAAACGAAACTAGAACCCCACATAGAAAATAATAACTAGAAACCCCTCCAGTCACGCCCTGACCTACTTTACCATAGAAAAACAAAGGCTCTCTATGGTCAGGGCGTGACAGTAATTAAGGTATGAAATGATTATTTTCAAATAAAAACTATTTTTGGGCTTAGTTGTGGTCAATTTGCAGTGTACAAATTATTATAATTATGTTGTGTCCCTCCGACCATCTGCCCACGGCTAAGTCTATACTTAACAAAAATATAAACGCAGCATGCAACAATTTCAAATATTTTACTGAGTTATCAGTCAATTAAAATATATTCATTAGGTCCTAATCAATGAATTTCACATCACTAGGCAGGGGTGCAGCCATCGGTATGCCTGGGAAGGCATATGCCCACCTACTTGTGAGCCAGGTCCACCCACTGGGGAGCCAGGCCCAGCCAATCAGAATTATTTTTCCCCTACAAAAGGGCGTTATTACAGACAGAAATACTCCTCAGCTTCATCGGCTATCCGGGTGGCTGGTCTCAGACGATCCTGCAGGTGAAGCCGGATGTGGAGGTCCTGGGCTGGCGTGGTTCCATGTGGTTGTGAGGCCGGTTGTACATACTGCCAAATTCTCTTAAATTACATTGGGAGATGGCTTATGGTAGAGAAATTAACATTAAATTATCTGGCAACAGCTCTAGTGGACATTCCTGCAGTCAGCATGCCAATTGCATGCTCCTTCAAACCTTGAGTCATTGATGGCATTGTGTTGTGTGACAAAACTGCACATTTTAGAGTGGCCTTTTATTGTCCCCAGTGTAAGGTGCACCTGTATAATGATCATGCTGTTTAATCAGCTTCTTGATATGCCACACCTGTCAGGTGGATGGATTATCTTGGCAAAGGAGAAATTCTCACTAACAGGGATGTAAACAAATTTGTGCGCAAAATGTTAGAGAAATAAGCTTTTTGTGCATAGGAACATTTCTGGGATCTTTTATTTCAGCTAATGAAACATGGGACCAACACTACATGTTGCGTTTATATTTTTGTTCAGGATAGTTGTAAAATGTTAAATGCAATACATCGGTGATGACTGACATTTAGGGAATCAAAAAGAAGAAGCACTAGCTATAATGTTGTAGGCCTTAGGCTGTGACCTTGTAAGACATTTCATATGCTGCACACATTACCTTGAGACTAAGGCAATTTTATCTAGGTATAGTTTGTGTTGAGTGATCTGCACCATATACAGTGCCTTGCGAAAGTATTCGGCCCCCTTGAACTTTGCGACCTTTTGCCACATTTCAGGCTTCAAACATAAAGATATAAAACTGTATTTTTTTGTGAAGAATCAACAACAAGTGGGACACAATCATGAAGTGGAACGACATTTATTGGATATTTCAAACTTTTTTAACAAATCAAAAACTGAAAAATTGGGCGTGCAAAATTATTCAGCCCCCTTAAGTTAATACTTTGTAGCGCCATCTTTTGCTGCGATTACAGCTGTAAGTTGCTTGGGGTATGTCTCTATCAGTTTTGCACATCGAGAGACTGACATTTTTTCCCATTCCTCCTTGCAAAACAGCTCGAGCTCAGTGAGGTTGGATGGAGAGCATTTGTGAACAGCAGTTTTCAGTTCTTTCCACAGATTCTCGATTGGATTCAGGTCTGGACTTTGACTTGGCCATTCTAACACCTGGATATGTTTATTTTTGAACCATTCCATTGTAGATTTTGCTTTATGTTTTGGATCATTGTCTTGTTAGAAGACAAATCTCCGTCCCAGTCTCAGGTCTTTTGCAGACTCCATCAGGTTTTCTTCCAGAATGGTCCTGTATTTGGCTCCATCCATCTTCCCATCAATTTTAACCATCTTCCCTGTCCCTGCTGAAGAAAAGCAGGCCCAAACCATGATGCTGCCACCACCATGTTTGACAGTGGGGATGGTGTGTTCAGCTGTGTTGCTTTTACGCCAAACATAACGTTTTGCATTGTTGCCAAAAAGTTCAATTTTGGTTTCATCTGACCAGAGCACCTTCTTCCACATGTTTGGTGTGTCTCCCAGGTGGCTTGTGGCAAACTTTAAACGACACTTTTTATGGATATCTTTAAGAAATGGCTTTCTTCTTGCCACTCTTCCATAAAGGCCAGATTTGTGCAATATACGACTGATTGTTGTCCTATGGACAGAGTCTCCCACCTCAGCTGTAGATCTATGCAGTTCATCCAGAGTGATCATGGGCCTCTTGGCTGCATCTCTGATCAGTCTTCTCCTTGTATGAGCAGAAATTTTAGAGGGACGGCCAGGTCTTGGTAGATTTGCAGTGGTCTGATACTCCTTCCATTTCAATATTATCGCTTACACAGTGCTCCTTGGGATGTTTAAAGCTTGGGAAATCTTTTTGTATCCAAATCCGGCTTTAAACTTCTTCACAACAGTATCTCGGACCTGCCTGGTGTGTTCCTTGTTCTTCATGATGCTCTCTGCGCTTTTAACGGACCTCTGAGACTATCACAGTGCAGGTGCATTTATACGGAGACTTGATTACACACAGGTGGATTGTATTTATCATCATTAGTCATTTAGGTTAACATTGGATCATTCAGAGATCCTCACTGAACTTCTGGAGAGAGTTTGCTGCACTGAAAGTAAAGGGGCTGAATAATTTTGCACGCCCAATTTTTCAGTTTTTGATTTGTTAAAAAAGTTTGAAATATCCAATAAATGTCGTTCCACTTCATGATTGTGTCCCACTTGTTGTTGATTCTTCACAAAAAATACAGTTTTATATCTTTATGTTTGAAGCCTGAAATGTGGCAAAAGGTCGCAAAGTTCAAGGGGGCCGAATACTTTCGCAAGGCACTGTACATATACCTCCTTGTTCCTATAGCCACAACATCCTCAAGCCGTCCACGTGTGCTTGTTGTTGGTGGAGGATTTGTAGGTGTTTGTGCACAGAAATGGCATGCATCACCATGACCAACAGCCTGGGGTGAAGCGATTGGTTAGACAGGGAATGACATTCACTGTTTTGTTATGGTTCAGTCTCAGTTTCAGTGTCTCTGGTTCCAGAGAAATTCCACCATGAAATGATAATCATGAGCTGCATACTAAATCGAACCCTATTCCTTATTATGGTAGTGCACTACATTAGGGATAGGCTGTCATCTGGGATGCACACATGGCCTTCATATGGTTTTAAAGGTCCAGGTTTAGAGAATTGTTTACCCAAGCGGTTTTATTGCAATCTAGGCATCTGCCAAACACTATCATTTCTTCATTTGTTTGTTTGTAGCGACTTTTTCTCTAAAAAGCACATTTATTTATGGCAATTTCTACCTCAGTTTAATTTCTACCATATGTTCCTGCACATAATGCCGTTGAGTCACTTCTCTTTCCCCTCTTATGTGGGTTTATGGAGTATGGAACTAATGTTGAAAATAGCTACAGTACCAAAATATTGGACATTCAAACAGGATCTTAGAAGGGAACACTTTTAGTGCTGACTCCACTCAGGAAACAAGGGAAGACTATTTTAAATATAAAAGTGTAATGCATGACAGCAATGAAGATGTCCACACTTAAAGCTGACTGTTAAGTTAATTTGCAAGATGTTGGAAATCGGTGCAACAAATACTTATACAGCAATGCATGACAGCAATTAATATGTAATGCATACTGTTATTTTCATTTGCATACTGTTGTAACTAAATGCATTTTGAAACAAACAGCCTCTTTTCAATTTGCAGTATGTTGGAAATTGGTGCAACAAATACACAGTCTTCATTTACCTAGGTGTTCATCAAAGTGATTGACACCAACAACCACCAGCCCCAGTTCTCTCAGCCCCAGTATGAGGTCAGCATCCCAGAGGACACAGCACCAGAAACAGGCATTCTGCAGCTCAGTGCCACAGACAGAGACCAGAGGAACAGGCTAACCTTCACTCTGCTGAGCAGCACTGATCTCTTCAGCCAGAAGAGGTTCAGGCTGGACCCTGGGACGGGACAGCTCTACACCACAGAACCACTGGACCACGAGGTCATGAACAAACACACCCTCACTGTCATGGTAAGACAACATAAGGGATCTACCGCCACACCCTTACTGTCATGGTAAGACGACATGAGGGATCTACCGTCACACACTCACTGTCATGGTAAGACGACATGAGGGCTCTACCGCCACACACTCACTGTCATAGTAAGACGACATGAGGGCTCTACCGCCACACACTCACTGTCATGGTAAGATGACATGAGGGCTCTACCGCCACAGCCTCACTGTCATGGTAAGACGACATGAGGGCTCTACCGCCACACCCTCACTGTCATGGTAAGACGACATGAGGGCTCTACCGCCACACCCTCACTGTCATGGTAAGGCGACATGAGGGCTCTACCGCCACACCCTCACTGACATGGTAAGACGACATGAGGGCTCTACCGCCACACCCTCACTGTCATGGTAAGACGACATGAGGGCTCTACCGCCACACCCTCACTGTCATGGTAAGACGACATGAGGGCTCTACCGCCACACCCTCACTGTCATGGTAAGACGACATGAGGGCTCTACCGCCACACCCTCACTGACATGGTAAGACGACATGAGGGCTCTACCGCCACACCCTCACTGTCATGGTAAGACAACATGAGGGCTCTACCGCCACACCCTCACTGTCATGGTAAGACGACATGAGGGCTCTACCGCCACACCCTCACTGTCATAGTAAGACAAAACTAGGTATTTAATTTGTTTGTGTCCCAGATGGCACCCTATTCCCTTTATAGTGCACTACTTTTGACCATGGCCCACAAAAGTAGTGCACTATATAGGGAGGAGGGTGCTATTATTTGGAACGCACAATGAGTCATGTATCACTCATAACACGCAAATCAAGCTGATAAACAAGCCTTTCAAATCAGATCAAATCAAGATGACAAACAAAACTTTCTAATCAAGCGGATAAACAGGCCTTTCTGTGTCACTGTGTGGATGTCTTGGTTGATGTTTTGTTTGAGAAACAGGCCTGTAGGAATAACTGGTACAGTGTAGCACCTACCCATGTGTGATATAATGTCTTATATGAGTACTGTGATCCATGTGTTTTCCAGGTGTGTGATGATTGTGTGCCTGTAAAGCGTAACCTGGTCAGAGTGATAGTTAATGTGGAGGACACCAATGATAACACCCCCTGGTTCACCAGCCCCCGGTACTCAGGCCAGGTGTTTGAGTCAGCTGCTGTGGGATCGGCTGTACTTCAAGTTACTGCTCAGGACCGAGACAGAGGAAGCAATGCAGAGATCAGCTACATCATAGAGTCAGGTACAGTACTGTTCCTACCACACTGTTGAAACCATGACTCTCTGTGTACCATGACTTTTTAGTCTTTGACTATTAATTAATAACTACAGTACACCAGACTGTAGAATAACAATCCATGCTGTTACTAATATCTTTGCTTTTTACTCTCTTTTGGTGTTTTCCCTTCACAGGGAACGAGGACAACTCGTTTGCTATCGACCTAGTCCTGGGGACCATTACAGTGGCTAAGGAGCTAGATCGTGATGACAAGAGTCAGTTTGAGCTGGCTGTAAAGGCGTCAGACAGAGGAGCGCCTCCACTGAGTGCGGTGACAACAGTACGTATAGCTGTCACTGTGCCAGATAACGCCAGGCCCAGGTTCCCTGAGGAGGAGATCTCAGCTGTTATCAGTGAGACAGCCCCTGTAGGGAGCTTAGTTACTCTGGTCTCTGCCTCCAGTCACTCTTCTGTCCTCTACCAGATCAGAGAGGGAAATGTCAACAACGCCTTCGATATCAATCCAACCTCTGGGGTTGTTGTCACTCAGAGGCTGTTGGACTATGAGAGTGTGTCTTCATATAGACTGACAGTGCAGGCCACCAACATGGCAGAGATGGTGAACTATGTTACAGTCCTTATTCACCTCAGAGATGAGAATGACAACAGTCCAGTGTTCACACAGACAGAGTTCAGAGGAGTTGTCAGTGAGTCCGCCCCTGTTAACAGTGTGGTGCTAACCAATGGAAGGTCTCCTCTGGTTATCCAAGCCACTGATGCTGACAGTGATCTGAATGGCAGGCTGGTCTACCAGATTGTAGAGCCCTATGCCCTTGAATACTTCGCCATTGACTCCAGCACCGGAGCCATTCGCACTGTCACTGGCCTGGATTATGAGCAGAGGTCAGAGTTCAACTTCACTGTGCAGGTCCATGACAGTGGAAAGCCACAACTTTTCTCTGATATCATAGCCTATGTCACCATCCACATCACTGATGTCAATGATTGCCCCCCAACATTCAGCCAAGACGTGTTTGAGACGTCTGTCATAGTGCCAACCTACAGTGGAGTGAAGGTGATTTCTATAAACGCCACTGATCTGGATTCAGGACCTGGTTCCAAACTACTGTTCTCTATCTCAGATGGAAACATAGGAGGTCAATTCATGATTGATCCCAAGTCAGGCATTATTTCTGTTTTGAATCCAGCCCAGTTGCGAAATGGGTACGAGTTGACAGTCGGAGTGTCTGATGGGAAGTTCACCAAGACTGCCATGGTCAAAATTAACATAAGAGAGAATCAGAACAAAGATCTGGCGTTTGCCAAGGACCTGTATACTGTCTCTCTACCAGAGAACTCATCTGAGAGGAAAACTCTGGCTGTGGTGACTGCTGCGAGAAAAAGGTTAAACGAACCTCTGTTTTACACCATCCTGAACCCACAGGGGAGGTTTGAAATTGGACACACCTCTGGTGTGCTGTTTACGACTGGAGTACCTTTCGATCGAGAGGAACAGGATACATTTGAGATCGTTGTGGAGGTGACGAAGGAACACAGATCCTCAGGGGTGGCTCATGCTCTTGTGGTGGTGACCATTGAAGATGTAAATGACAATGAGCCTGTGTTCGTGGGACTCCCTTACTCAGCCCTGGTGCAGTTAGATTCAGCAGTGGGTCAGGTTGTCAGGCAGATAACCACAGTGGATAAAGACATTGGTAGGAATGCTGAGATCAAATACCAGCTGAAAGAAGACTGGGGATATTTTCAGATCAGCCCCTCAGGGGAAATCTCACTCAAAGGGACCGTTCACCCAAAAGACGTTGACACTAAGTTTGCAATCAGCGTCATCGCTAAAGACAGAGGGGACCCATCTCTCTCGGCAACAGTGGAGGTGGCTGTGACAGTGGTGAGCAAAGCCGTACCTGTGTTTGAAAAATCATCCTATGACATAGTTATACCAGAGGATGTTCCATTAGACACCTCCATTGTGAAGATCCAGGCCAATGCTTCAGAGGGACCAAGGACTGTCTATAGCATATCAAAGGGAGACCCTTTAGGTCAGTTCTCCATTAGTTTCATCACTGGTGTCTTCCATGTTGTACAGCCGTTAGACTACGAGACCCACCCAGCATACAGACTTAGTATCCGAGCCTCAGACTCACTTACAGGGGCTCACTCTGAAGTTTTCCTTGACATTATCTTGGAGGACGTCAATGATAATGCACCGACTTTCAAAGAGAGGTTATATGAGGCTAGTGTGTCTGAGTTGGCTGACATTGACTCGTCAGTGTTACAGGTGTCTGCCACAGACTCAGACTCGGGCAACAACAAAGTGCTGTTTTACCAGTTAGTGGAGGAGGGGGGTGGCTCAGAATACTTCACCATTGACCAAGACAGTGGGGTGATCATGACCTCTGTCCTGTTAGACTTTGAGGTGGGACCACAACATAGGTTGGTGGTCAGAGCTGTGGATGGGGGTGTCCCTGCCCAATCCAGTGAGGTCCAGGTCATCATCTCAGTGACAGACATCAATGACAACCCACCAGTCTTCACACAGCATCTGTATAAGGCTATGGTCAGCCAGCTGGCCCAAAGGGGTCATTTTGTAGCCTGTGTGAGGACCTCTGATGCTGACCTGTCAGACACTGACCGCCTGGAATACTCCCTACTCTCTGGCAATGAGGACTCCAGCTTCACCATAGACGGAAGGAGTGGAGAGATTGTCATATCAAAATACCGCAAGCTGAACAGGGAGACACTCTATAACCTCAGTGTGTCTGTGTCTGATGGGCTTTATAGTAGTGTATGTAATGTACAGGTCACAGTGGTCACTTCTAACCTCCACAGCCCCTCTTTCTCCCACACTGACTCTGTTGTAGAGCTGTTGGAGAACTCACCTGTTGGCATGTTGGTCACTCAAGTCACAGCTACCGATAAAGATCTTGGAGTGTATGGCAAGGTGACATATTACATAGTGAATGATGTCGCAAAGGACAAATTCACTATCAATGAAAATGGGGAGATTTTTACTGTGGAAAGCTTAGACAGAGAAAATGTAATCAGTAACCTAATCTCTATTAGTCTGATGGCTAAAGATGGAGGGGGAAAGCTAGGCTTCACCTCTGTCAACGTGATCCTGACTGATGTTAACGATAACGCTCCTCAGTTCAGGGCAGCAGAATACAAAGCCAATATTCCCAGGGATGTCTCTGAAGGAACTGTCATAGTCAGAGTTACTGCTGTGGACGCAGATGAAGGCAGCAATGCTGACATCACTTACACTGTACAATCTGAGGTGGGAGGTTTTGACATACATCCTCTCAATGGTGATATAATTGCCAAAAATAATTTTACAGCTTATAAAAATGACCTCTTTTCCTTTTATGTGAGTGCTAAAGACGCTGGAGATCCACCAAAAAAAACTTTGGTGCCAGTATATATCAGACTACTGCCCAAGGAGGTGACCGTGCCAAAACTAGTTGAGTTACAGAAGAGATGGTCAGTCAGTGAGGGTCTTCCTATAGGTTCTGAGATTGATGTCATCCAAGAGAGTGAGCAGCTTTTGATATACAACCTTGTTAAAGGCAGCACCCCTGAGAGCAACCAAGACCAAGTCTTCGTTGTCAACACAGACACAGGGAAGCTCAAACTAGCCAAACGTCTTGACTTTGAAACCACTAAATGGTACCTGCTGACTCTGCAGGCACAGGGCGACCTAGAGGACATTGATGTGATTACTACTGCCCAACTCCATATTCAGGTACAGGACGTCAACGATAACAGTCCACAGTTTGAATCGGACTCTTACAGATCATTTGTTGTTGAGAACCTACCTAAAGGGACCTCAGTGATTCAGGTGAAAGCTACTGATCTAGACTCAGGAGTGAACGGCCAGGTTACCTACAGTCTGGACCAGTATCAAAACTCTGTAGATGTCCTGGGGATGTTTGCTGTGGATGCAGAGTCAGGGTGGGTCACAACCCTGAAGGAGCTGGACCGGGAGCAGCAGGACCGGTACTCAGTAGCAGTACTGGCTACAGACAGAGGGCATGACGGGAGGCTGAATACCACTGCCACAGTGGAGGTGACGGTGGTAGACGTGAATGACAATCCTATGCACTTCACGGCAGAGGTGTTCAGGGCCAGCGTCAGTGAGGACATCCCCGTTCCTAGCAGGGCCATAACAGTCCTGAGGACCACCGACAGAGACTCTGAAGACCTCAACAAGCCAATCTGCTGTTTCATCACAGGTACTCTAGCTGGCTTGAGTAAACAGATTGTCTTTGAATTACAGAATGTTACAGGGATGTTTCAGTTGCTTTGGATTATTTTGCAAAATTGTTTGTTACCCTGAATGTTAAATGTATTTTGCCTCTCCCAGGAGGTGATCCACGGGCTCAGTTTGACCTGGAGCACTCTCAGGGGGAGTGGAGGGTTGTGGTGAGGAGAGCTCTGGACAGGGAGGAGAGGGACAGTTACCTCCTGAACGTCACTGCTTCCGATGGAACGTTTGTGACCACAGCCACTGTGGAGATCAGTGTCCTCGATGCAAATGACAACAGTCCTGTCTGTGAGAGGGTAAGGGTTGGGCAGTGCAAAACGACAACAGTCCTGTCTGTGAGAGGGTAAGGGTTGGGCAGTGCAAAACGACAACAGTCCTGTCTGTGAGAGGGTAAGGGTTGGGCAGTGCAAAACGACAACAGTCCTGTCTGTGAGAGGGTAAGGGTTGGGCAGTGCAAAACGACAACAGTCCTGTCTGTGAGTGGGTAAGGGTTGGGCAGTACAAAACGACAACAGTCCTGTCTGTGAGAGGGTAAGGGTTGGGCAGTGCAAAACGACAACAGTCCTGTCTGTGAGAGGGTAAGGGTTGGGCAGTACAAAACGACAACAGTCCTGTCTGTGAGAGGGTAAGGGTTAGGCAGTGCAAAACGACAACACCCTCTCACAGACAGGACTGTTGTCGTTTTGCACTGCCTAACCCTTACCCTCTCACAGACAGGACTAAGGGTTGGGCAGTACAAACGACAACAGTCCTGTCTGTGAGAGGGTAAGGGTTGGGCAGTACAAAGGCACTTAGAGAACATACTGTAACAGAGTGAAAGTACTTTTAAACAAAATGACCCTACGAAGTTTCTATGTAATATGAAGTCCAAAAGTGTATTTTGTTGAGTTTCTTACAGAGTTGTTTACCTCATGTAACGTCCATGACTCCTCTACAGGCTCTCTATGCCCAGACAGTCCCTGAGAACGCTCCTGAAGGGAGGCTGGTCCTGCAAGTCTCTGCCATTGATGCAGACATCCAATCCAACGCTCAGATCTCATACACTCTCTCTGGAGATGGGGCTGATTACTTTAGCATTGAATCAGACACAGGTACTGTATATCAATCAAACATATAATCATCATGTTTGGTGAAAATTGTTCACCAAATGTTACTAGTAAATGTTCTAGGAGCGGAGCCTGTAGAACCTAAGACGTAGTTGTCTGTGCTGTGTGTTTTTTGAAGGCCGGCTGAGAACCCTGTTGCCATTGGACCGTGAGGAGAGGGATGTGTACAGTCTATTGGTACAAGCGGATGACGGAGGACAGCGTTACTGCCAGGCTAATGTGGTGATAACAGTGGGAGATGTCAACGATAACGCTCCTGAGTTCACAGCTGACCCCTACCCTGTCACTGTCATTGAGAACACTGAGATAAACACGTATGTGGCACGGCTACAGGCCACTGATCTGGATGCAGGTAAGAGGCATTAACTTACCAAAAAGTATTCAGAAGATATATCCTGTTATTAGACAGAGCTAATTTCATAAATGTGCAGCAATATCACGATTTACGGATCAAATAGAATAGATATGCTGATGTAATGAATAAAAAGAGCCTTGAGAAAAGTCCTAATTCACATTCAAAATAAATGGTTGGTGTGGTATACCTTTTGAAGTAAGTCTTGCAGAAGTTTCCAAAGTCATAAGCAAGCGCTGGTTGCTCTTTGTTGCAAGTAATCAATTATGTAGTAAGACAGAGAATGAGGTCTGTGCTTTATCCTGGTATTAACGGAAGACACAAACACATAGAAACACAAATTAACACGGCCCAGGCTGATGGAATTATTCAACTGGAAAAAGATTGCTTTGATGATAAGATGACAATGTTATTTAGTCTGTTATTGACAGTAGTCCTTTCCTGTTAATAGTTAACAGTCAAGCCCAAATATTCCTCGAAATCCAATTAAACACTGGCAAGCTGTGTAAATAATATTTCCTCTCCAACCAAGCAACAGGAAAACAACAACAAAAGAATGAAAGACTTTCTCTATATGGACTTAATGCAGTGAGTGATTGATACGGACAGTGCTTTTGTCCATTGGTCCTCAGCAATATGAGTATAAAGTGATGGTATCCACTATACATTAGGTAGTTTTCTTCAGTCAACAGCCCTAACCAAGGTGAAAACACACCCACACATGGTCAATATATATATATATATATATATACAGTATATATTTTAAAACACTTGCTAGTATGAAATTACAAGTGCATCTACTTTGCTGATTGCTACTTTGAGGGAAAATGTACTTACTATGACTGTGAAATGTGGTTCTCTCACCTTCATCTTAAGATTAATGCACTAATTTAAGTCACGCTGGATATGACACTCTATTCATTCCCTATTTAGTTCCCTACTTTTGACCAGGGCCCATAAGGGTCTGGTCAAAAGTAGTGTATTATGTTGTAGGGAATAGGGAGGAAGCCATTTGGGACGCAACCTTTGGTTCTGTTCCCAGCAGAAAGAGTTTACTGTATGATGATGTAGTTGTGCAACAACAGTGTTGTTGTGTGGATTTTACAACAAATTGTAGCTGTTTGTTCCTATATACCTCTAATTGACCTCTTACTGGTGCTTTTCAGCACTTCATATTGAGAAAGTATTGCTTTCCTTGGAGCCATTTGTATTTCGTCGGGATATTTCTCCATGGACTCCTACCTTGGACTTTCTGTATCTCCACTGGTGCCTGCTGTGATGGAGAGCCAGACAGACTTTAATCTGTGATAAGAGTTGAGTTATGCAGTATACTCCTCTATTTCTTTGGTTGCATCATAAATGGCGGGAGTTGGGTTTAATTTGTGATGCCTGCCTGGCTGTATTCATCAGGGCCTGTTGTTGTGAGGCAGTCATGTCGTGCCCCAGCTGGGCCTCTATCATAAACAACCCTATTGTCTACACTAATCACAGACCTAAACACAGACCTGCCCAGAGGATGTCCATGTCATCACAGACAGACTCACTCTCCCTGGCCTCATTAACGCGCATCGTTCAGGATCAGTTAATGAAATGCCTTGTCATCTGATGACTGGAGGTCGTTGAGATCATGGAGAGATTTGGCCCCAATTCACTCAGCTGCCGTGCAGTTATCTCAACAAATGACTGTGGTCAGATATAGTATAATGGATATGCTTGGGCTGGGTAAGCTTGGGTCAAAATGCCATTGACCTCCCATTTCATCTGGATTGTTCATGTAGGATAGAGTGGAGATGGCTGTGCGTTTATGGGTTAAACTCTCTGTCCCTCTCCCTCTCTCTAGGAAACAACAGCAGGATCCTGTATTCCTTTGAGGACTCAGCCGATGGCCGGTTCTCCATCCAGCAGCATTCAGGGCTGGTCCGTGTGGAGCGACCCCTGGTGAGGACCCAGGCTGGGTACACGCTGCGTGTCCGGGCCACAGACCAGGGCTCACCCAGAAGACTGTCCTCTGTCTGCTCCGTGCTGGTCTCTGTGCTCAGCGTCAACGACAGACCCCCGGCCTTCCAAAACAGGGACTATGGCGTCACGGTGTCAGAGGACGTCACCTTGGGGACCCAGGTGGTCAGGGTGTTTGCGGCTAGCGGAGACCCCAAGGCCACCGCTGACATCACCTACTCCATCGTCAACGGCAACGAGCATGGGATGTTCAGCATGGACTCACACACCGGTAGCTATACTATAAATGTCAACTTTATTGTTTATGACATGAAATGAGGATTGCCATTGAAAAGGCTGTCCTAGTCATGTGAGTTTAGTGTCCCTTTACTGAGCGTATGTGTGTCTACAGGTGACATATTTGTGACCAAGGCTCTGGATTATGAAGCGTCCCATGAGCACTATTTGACAGTACAGGCCTCGGACAAAGGCAGGACGAGCCAAGGTGACATTGCCACGGTAACCATCTACTTGACAGATGTCAATGACAACTCTCCTGTCTTCAGCCAAGAGGTGTACTCTGCTGTGATCAGTGAAGATACCGACATGGGCCTGACCATGTTGACGGTGAGTGTCCAGTGGTATTAAATCCCCAATCATTATAAATGAAACATTTTCAAGCTTTGATTTGTACTCAAATGCTCTGTAGAAAGAAAGGGAAATCCTGCTGTGTCATTTTACTAGAAAACATCTGATGCACTATTGTTACTAGTGTTAACATGTCCATTCATGCACTCTGTTCTTTGTTGTTAAGGTGATGGCTGATGACATTGATGGTCCCTCCAACAATCACATCCACTTTTCAATCGTCAAGGGCAACCAAGCCGGGCCCTTCACCATAGACACGGTCAGCGGTGAGGTGAAGGTTGTTCGCCCGTTAGACCGAGAAAAGGTAGCTAACTAACTTTCCACGTTCTTCCCATGTTCCTCTCATTCAACAGAGCACAATTAACACTCCAATTATCACAGTTTGAAGCAGACAAGTATTGGCAATGTTATAAGCCTCAATTGTTTTTAATTGCTCACAAAGTCTAGAGTAGATTTTTTCCCCACCCCTTTACTCTGTGTTAAACTAGGTGCCTGCGTACACTCTGACGGTACTGGCATCAGACAGTGGGAGTCCATCCAGATCCAGCAGTGCCCTGGTCAATATTGACGTGTCGGATGTGAATGATAATGCGCCCGTGTTTTCTGAGGCTGATTACAGCCTTGTCATCCAGGTAAGACAGACAACACTGACTACACTTCTTAAATGAAGTGAGGTTTAGCTGAAGGGTGCAAGTTCACTGAAGATGCCTCAGAAACGTTATTGGGTGCCATAGAGTTGCACTTGAAGCAGATGAGTGTAAGGAATAGTGTGAGGTACAGATACAGGATGTATAGCTGAGAAGAGAAAGGATAAACGAGGGAGCTTCATTAAGCCTCTGAACAGTAGCTCTTAAATCAACATCGAAAGGCATGGATATGGAATCTCTCTCTCTCTCTCTCTCTCTCTCTCTCTCTTTCCCCCTCTCTCTGTCTCTCGCCCACCCTCTGTCCCCCTCTTTCTTTCCTTCTCCACTCTCTACCCCAGGATAGTGTCCCAGTAGGGAGCAGTGTTCTCAAGCTGACTGTAACAGATAGGGATGCCTCCCACAACGGCCCCCCATTCTCCTTCACCATCCTTGGGGGAGATGAAGGAGGCTCTTTCCTAATAGACCCCCAGGGAACCCTCAGGACCACCACACTGCTGGACCGCACAGTAAAGGACCACTACATACTATATGCTCAGGTTGGACTACATTCACAAAATGCTAATTAGGCTAACAGTAGTATTACATTTTTCTGATATGTGTTTTGTTCTTGATACAGTAAATTATTAGTAATAGATCAACCATTGATGTATATCTGCTGTCTGTATCAGGGAGCACCAGTAGGTTCACTGGACACGGCCATAAGCAAATAGGGAAACGCTCATCCAGAGGAGGTGCTCCAAGTGGCCGGGGACTTTAATGCAGGGAAACTTAAATCAGTTTTACCTCATTTACCTCTGCCAGGTCGCAGTTGCAAATGAGAACTTGTTCTCAACTAGCCTACCTGGTTAAATAAAGGTGAAATAAAATACAATTTCTACCAGCATGTTAAATGTGCAACCAGAGGGAAATAAACTTGAGACCACCTTTACTCCACACACAGAGATGCGTACAAAGCTCTCCCTCGCCCTCCATTTGGCAAATCTTACCGTAATTCTATCCTCCTGCCCAGTGAGACGAGCCTACCAGACGAGCTAAATGACTTTTATGCTCGCTTCGAAGCAAGTAACACTGAAACAACACCTTTAAACAGGTCAACATTCACAATACCGCAGGGCCAGATGGATTTCCAGGATGTGTACTCCAAGCATGCGCTGACCAACTGGCAAGTGTCTTCACTGACATTTTCATCCTGTCCCTGACTGAGTCTGTAATAACAACATGTTTGAAGTAGACCATCATAGTCCCTGTGCCCAAGAACACAAAGGTAACCTGACTAAATGACTACCGACCCGTAGCACACACGTCTGTAGCCATGAAGTGCTTTGAAAGGCTGGTCATGGCTCACATCAACATCATTATCCCAGAAACCCTAGACCCACTCTAATTTGCATACTGCTTCAACAGATCCACAGATGATGCCATCTCTATTGCACTCCACACTTCCCTTTCCCACCTGGACAAAAGGAACACCTACAGTGCCTTGCGAAAGTATTCGGCCCCCTTGAACTTTGCGACCTTTTGCCACATTTCAGGCTTCAAACATAAAGATATAAAACTGTATTTTTTGTGAAGAATCAACAACAAGTGGGACACAATCATGAAGTGGAACGACATTTATTGGATATTTCAAACTTTTTTAACAAATCAAAAACTGAAAAATTGGGCGTGCAAAATTATTCAGCCCCTTTACTTTCAGTGCAGCAAACTCTCTCCAGAAGTTCAGTGAGGATGTCTGAATGATCCAATGTTGACCTAAATGACTAATGATGATAAATACAATCCACCTGTGTGTAATCAAGTCTCCGTATAAATGCACCTGCACTGTGATAGTCTCAGAGGTCCGTTAAAAGCGCAGAGAGCATCATGAAGAACAAGGAACACACCAGGCAGGTCCGAGATACTGTTGCGAAGAAGTTTAAAGCCGGATTTGGATACAAAAAGATTTCCCAAGCTTTAAACATCCCAAGGAGCACTGTGCAAGCGATAATATTGAAATGGAAGGAGTATCAGACCACTGCAAATCTACCAAGACCTGGCCGTCCCTCTAAACTTTCAGCTCATACAAGGAGAAGACTGATCAGAGATGCAGCCAAGAGGCCCATGATCACTCTGGATGAACTGCAGAGATCTACAGCTGAGGTGGGAGACTCTGTCCATAGGACAACAATCAGTCGTATATTGCACAAATCTGGCCTTTATGGAAGAGTGGCAAGAAGAAAGCCATTTCTTAAAGATATCCATAAAAAGTGTCGTTTAAAGTTTGCCACAAGCCACCTGGGAGACACACCAAACATGTGGAAGAAGGTGCTCTGGTCAGATGAAACCAAAATTGAACTTTTTGGCAACAATGCAAAACGTTATGTTTGGCGTAAAAGCAACACAGCTGAACACACCATCCCCACTGTCAAACATGGTGGTGGCAGCATCATGGTTTGGGCCTGCTTTTCTTCAGCAGGGACAGGGAAGATGGTTAAAATTGATGGGAAGATGGATGGAGCCAAATACAGGACCATTCTGGAAGAAAACCTGATGGAGTCTGCAAAAGACCTGAGACTGGGACAGAGATTTGTCTTCCAACAAGACAATGACCCAAAACATAAAGCAAAATCTACAATGGAATGGTTCAAAAATAAACATATCCAGGTGTTAGAATGGCCAAGTCAAAGTCCAGACCTGAATCCAATCGAGAATCTGTGGAAAGAGCTGAAAACTGCTGTTCACAAATGCTCTCCATCCAACCTCACTGAGCTCGAGCTGTTTTGCAAGGAGGAATGGGAAAAAATGTCAGTCTCTCGGTGTGCAAAACTGATAGAGACATACCCCAAGCGACTTACAGCTGTAATCGCAGCAAAAGGTGGCGCTACAAAGTATTAACTTAAGGGGGCTGAATAATTTTGCACGCCCAATTTTTCAGTTTTTGATTTGTTAAAAAAGTTTGAAATATCCAATAAATGTCGTTCCACTTCATGATTGTGTCCCACTTGTTGTTGATTCTTCACAAAAAAATACAGTTTTATATCTTTATGTTTGAAGCCTGAAATGTGGCAAAAGGTCGCAAAGTTCAAGGGGGCCGAATACTTTCGCAAGGCACTGTATGTGAGAATGCTATTCATCGACTACAGCTCAGCGTCCAACACCATAGTACCCTCAAAGCTCATCACTAAGCTAAGGAACATGGGACTAAACACCTCCCTCTGCAACTGGATCCTGGACTTCCTGATGGGCCGACCCCAGGGTGGTAAGGCTAGGTAACAACACATCTGCCACGCTGATCCTCAACACGGGGGCCTCTCAGGGGCTGCGTGCTTAGTCCCCTCCTGTACTTCCTGTTCACTCATGACGGCATGGCCAGGCATGACTCCAACACCATCATTAAGTTTGCCGATGACACAACGGTGGTAGGCCTGATCACCGACAACGATGAGACAGCCTATAGGGAGGAGGTCAGCTACAGGACAACAACCTCTCCCTCAATGTGATCAAGACAAAGGAGATGATTGTGGACTACAGCTAAAGGAGGACCGAGCACATGCCCCCATTCTCATGGACAGGGCTGTAGTGGAACAGGTTGAGAGCCGCAAGTTCCTTGGTGTCCACATCACCAACAAACTATCATGGTCAAAACACATCAAGACAGTGGTAAAGAGGGCACGACAAAGCCTCTTCCCCCTCAGGAGATTGAAAAGATTTGGCATGGGTCCTCAGATCCTCAACGTTATACAGCTGCACCATTGAGAGCATCCTGACTGCATCCATGCCTGGTATGGCAATGGTTGAAGGGTCATATACCTGCTGTCTGTATCAGGGAGAACCAGTAGGTTCACCGGAAACACAGGAATGGTTGAAAGGGAAAGGGGGATACCTAGTCAGCTGTACAACTGAATGCGTTCAACTGAAATGTGTCTTCCGCATTTAACCCAACCTCTCTGAATCAGAGAGTTGCAGGCGGCTGCCTTAATCGACATCCGCTTAATCGGCACCCAGGGAATAGTGGAAGGGTAGTATACCTGCTGTCTGTATCAGGGAGCACCAGTAGGTTCACTGCAAACACAGGAATGGTTGTAAACTTGAGTTTGTACAGATTGCCCTAATTCCAGTATTTATTCTCTCCTTTAATCCCAGAGTTTGTACAGATTGCCCTCATTCCAGTATTGCTTTTCTCCTTTAATCCCAGAGTTTGTACAGATTGCCTCTACTGTATTGATTCTGTCCTTTGATCCCAGAAGCAGCAGTGACTCAAAGTCCACCAACTCCCCCCTCTGGTCATCAATGGCACTTGCAAGCCTGTTATTTTATCCTCTTAACCTGAAGTGAGGAATTCAAGCACTGGGTAGTGATTATAGTGATAGGTTGTAATAATGATGTAATGGCTGTGGTCCTGTTGTGTTTCCTCAGGTGCTAGACAGTGGCAGACCACCAATCCTGGCCTCCACAGTGATCAATATCAGGGTGATCCAAGAGAGCCTCCACCCCCCTGCTATCCTCCCCCTGGAGGTACTCATCTCCACCCCAGGAGAGGCCTATCCGGGCGGGGTGCTGGGTCAGATCCGAGCCACTGACCAGGACCTCTATGACTCCCTGACCTACAACCTCCAGCCCAATTTAGCCAATACACTACTGTTCTCCCTGTCCCCCTCAGATGGCCGTCTGGTGACCCGGCCGGGTCACGTCCTCAAGCTGGGCCATTACCTGCTCAACGTCACTGTTACTGACGGACGCTTCACCACGGCAACCAGTGTCAGTGTGCACGTCCACCAGGTGACCAAGCGCATGCTGGAGAGCTCCGTGGCCGTCCGTCTGGCTGGGGTGGGCCCCGAGGAGTTCGTAGGGGAGCACTGGAGGGGCTTCCTGAGGGCACTGCGCCTGGTGGCAGGGATCAAGAGGAGTGATGTCCAGCTGGTCAGTCTGCAGCCCTGTGAGCCCCCTGGTAGCCTGGATGTCCTGCTGGCTCTGGAGCGGTCACCTCCCGGTAGCCCCCTGACCACTACCAAGGACGGGATCCTCCTTCGTAAGCTCAATGCCTCTGTGGGTGCAATCCAGGAGGTTACAGGCCTCCGCGTGGTCAGGGTGTTCAGGAAACTATGTGCAGGCTTGGATTGTCCTGCCATGCTCTGTAGGGAGGTGGTCACCCTGGACCAGAACTTCCTGACCACCTACAGCACGGCTAGACTCAGCCTCATCACCCCGCCACATCACAGATCTGCTGTGTGCCTCTGTAAAGGTACACCACACATCACGCATCACACACATCACCACACATCACACCACACAACACCACACACCACCACACATCACACACCACCACACCACCACATACGACACACCACCACATCACACACCACCACATCACACACCACACACCGCGCACACCACTACACAACACACCAACACACATCACTCATCACATATCGTCAAGTTATCGATAAAACAATAGAAGTCGTCCAATACACTACATTCCGGCTGCATCCCAAATGGCACTTTTTTCCCTACAAAAAGTAGTGCATTGTATAGGGAATGGAGTGCCATTTAGGGTGTGTCCTCTCCCTTATTGTAATGATTTTATATGTTGGGTAATAGGTGGTGAGTGTCCTGTGTTGAAGCTCTGTGAGGGGAAGCCCTGTCCTGAGGGATGTGTGTCCAACCAAAGAGAGGGACCATACAGCTGTATCTGTCCACCTGACCAACAGGGAGACTGCTCAGGTACTGTCTGTCACTCAAACAACCAAACAGATCATCAACCATGAAAGTGTTCCAATGACTGTTTCTTTAGTCTAACTTTGCTAGACATTATTCTCACATTCAAGATGAATAGAATGGCTCCTGTTTCTTCAGATCCGATATAACCATTACTACAGTCACCAGCAAATATATTAGTAACAGAGATGTAAGATGTCACATAACTGATCCATCTATATGTTATTGTTAAACCACAGGAGGTCAGTCTCTATGGTTCAGTGGGAAGGGTTACATCAGGTACCGTCTGATGGAGAACCGCTATAGAGAGAAGATGAAACTGTCTCTCAGACTGAGAACCTTGTCCCACCATGCCACTCTCCTGTTTGCCAGAGGAACAGACTACTGCATTCTAGAGGTAGGTCTATGGATAAGTCCCAGATGGCACCTATTCCCTATATAGGGCTCTGGTCAATAGTACTGCACTATAAAATAGTAGGGGATAGGGCACAAGTTGCTGTTGGCTGTTCAGTTAGGAAAATCAATAATTACATTTGTATAAAACAGGCCATAAACTCAGGATTTAAACTTTGAGAAGAAATGACAGTGAATACAGTCACTACAACACTATACTGTACACATGTAGAGACACTCACATGCCTCATTGGAAAATAGTATGTGTTTAGGTAGTATTCTCTAACATCACATTGTCTTGTGTTCAAAATGGCACCCTACTCCATCTACACAATTGATTAGGTACACCAATCTAGTACCGGGTCGGACCCCCTGTATCCATGAAGGGGTGCACCTGGTCAGCAAGGTTCAGTTACGCTGTGTAGTTCAAATGTTGCTCAATTGGTATTAAGGGACCTAACATTTGCCAGGAAAACATTCTCTACACCATTATACCACTGCCACCAGCCTGTACCGTTGACACCAGACAGGATGGGCCATGAAGTAATGCTGCTTACGCCAAATCCTGACTGCCGTCAGCATGACGCAACAGGAACCGGGATTCGTGAGACCAGGCAACGTTCTTCCACTCCTCAGTTGTCCAGTGTTGGTGAGGGAGTGCCCACTGGAGGGGCTTCTTCTTGTTTTTAGCTGATAGGAGTGGAACTTGCTGTGGTCGTCTGCTGCAATAGTCCGTCTGTGACAAAGACCGACAAGTTGTGCGTTCCGAGATGCCGTTCTGCACACCACTGTTGCAATGCGCCGGTATTTGTCCTCCTGTTAGCTTGCACAATACTTGCCATTCTCCTTCAACCTCTCATCAACAAGCTGTTTTCGCCCACCGGACTGCCGCTGAATGGATGTTTTTTGTTTGTCGGTAAACCCTAGAAACCATTTTTGTGAATGGGGTAATGTACCTAATTAACTGGCCCCTGAGTGCACTATATAAGAATATTTTTACGAGCTATGCACTTCAGCACTCGGCGGTCCTGTTCTGTGAGCTTGTGTGGCCTACCACTTCACGGCTGAGCTGTGTTGCTCCTAGATGTTTCCACTTCACAATTACAGCACATACAGTTGACCGGGACTGACTTGTTGGAAAAGTGCCATTCTATGACGGTGCCACTTTGAAAAGTCTCTTAGATTTTCAGTAAGGCCATTCTATTGCCAATGTTTGTATATGGAGATTGCATGGCCGTGTGCTCAATTTTATACACCTGTCAGCAACAGGTGTGGCTGAAATATCCAAATCCACTAATTTGAAGGGTTGTCCACATACTTTTGTATATATAGTGTATATAGAATCATGAGAATCGCAATACATATCGAATTGGTACCAAAGTATCGTGATGATATCGTATCGTGAGGTCCCTGGCAATTCCCAGGCCTAACAGCCATTTCCTATCTTTATGTACCCACTCCTTTTTATTTTTTTATTTATTTATTTCACCTTTATTTAACCAGGAAGGCAAGTTGAGAACAAGTTCTCATTTACAATTGCAACCTGGCCAAGATAAAGCAAAGCAGTTCGACAGATACAATGACACAGAGTTACACATGGAGTAAAACAAACATACAGTCAATAATACAGTATAAACAAGTCTATATACGATGTGAGCAAATGAGGTGAGATAAGGGAGGTAAAGGCAAAAAAGGCCATGGTGGCAAGGTAAATACAATATAGCAAGTAAAACACTGGAATGGTAGTTTTGCAATGGAAGAATGTGCAAAGTAGAAATAAAAATGATGGGGTGCAAAGGAGCAAAATAAATAAATTAATTAAATACAGTTGGGAAAGAGGTAGTTGTTTGGGCTAAATTATAAAATGGATGTTCAGCAATTGACCCAGCACCCCTCCTGCCCCCAGATAGTGGACGGTAGGCTGCAGTACCAGTTTGACTGTGGCAGTGGCCCAGGCATCGTCTCTATCCACAGTGCCCAGGTCAGTGATGGCCAGTGGCACACCGTATCCCTTGAGGTAAACGGCAACCACGCCATGCTGGTTCTGGATCAGCTCTACACGGCCTCGGGCACGGCACCAGGCACACTCCGCTCCCTCAACCTGGACGGAAGCCTGTTCCTGGGTGGTGTTTCTGAATCCGACCAGCAGAGGACAGCAAAGACAGCCTCACAGCGTTTGTCAGTCTCTCACAGTCGTGATCTTCAGGGTTGTATTGAGGCAGTCAGGTATTTGATGTTTCCCTCCATTTTGTCAACCTTTTGTGTTTATTTATTTTTCTTTTTGTAATTGATTTGTGACAAACTTGCTTGTGAAATGACTAAATAACTGTTGATTTTATTTTGTCAGGTTTAATGGCTATGATCTGAACCTGGACACTGAGGACCAGGCCCATGTTCTAGTAGAGGAGGTGGTGGGGGTGGCACCAGGCTGTGGGGCCCTCCCTGCTCCAGACTGCTCCTCTCAGCCCTGTATGAATGGAGGAACCTGCTCCACTCTGCCTCATGGAGGTAGGAGACAGACACCATTTATTGCCATAGATAAATCCCCATACAGTCCTATTCACAGTCTATACAGAACATATTGGTCTCAAACATCTTGTTATCCTATATATATTATTTTGTACATTATACACTTGTTTCTATTGCAGGTTACATCTGTAAATGCAGTGACTGGTTCATGGGGTCTCACTGTGAGGTGGCAGCTAGCCCCTGTTCCTCCAACCCCTGTCTATATGGAGGAACCTGTGTGCTGGACAACCAGGACTTTTACTGCCAGTGTAGAGGACAGTACTCAGGACCACGGTAATATAGAGCAGTTACCCATTGTGAACTGAATTTTGGAATAATGTGTCCCAAATGGCACCTTATTCCTTTGTAGTGCACTACTTTTGACCATGACCCTTAGGGTTCTGGTTGAAAGTAGTGCACTGTATAGGAAACAGGGTGTCAGTTGGGACATTATCAATCGTGACCTTGAGATTCTATTTGACATCTTGGTAAAAAATGAGTTATTCACATAGAGTTGCTCATTAGGTGGTCCTTTACATGTGAGATCTGTCAGAGATGTTCTAAAGTAAATTTACAATGAAAAATCTGAATGTTCTTTGTGCGCAAACACCTTTTAACTTAATGCTTTGAGGGTTATATCTGCAATCCAATCACACAATGCTGGGCTGCCAATCAAAATGAACTGTATGTAAGGTCATATATTTATTGAGTCATGAAAGAGGAAGACATCACAAAATAGTTCTGGGACTTGAAAAATACTCATTAACTCCAAACTATACATTTTACAGGTAGGACCTTATAGTTCCAAGTTCTTGATTATTCATATAATGGGTTCTAGTTCCAGGTCTTCGATTATTTATATCATGGGTTCTAGTCCCAAGTCCTTGATTATTCATATCATAGGTTCTGGTCCTCTTTTTCCCAGCACTTAATAAATACAGGTGCCTTAGGGCATGTTTAGGGCTGTTTTTGTCATGTTCTATATCAACACCAAAACCTCCAAGGAAGAGGTATTTCACAAAAATGTCAAACTTACCACATTTTATTTAGAACTAGCAAGTAGTTTACTGACTTTGGGTGTCAGAGACCAGACACACATATCAGTTTACTCATCCAGAGCTAAGCTTTAGCAATGCTGCTAGTTATCCATAGGATGTAGTATATTTGTCATTTTCGAGAGCTATCGCTTTAAGAAATGTGTGATGAACATGAATTAATATATTTGATGATGTGATTAGAAAGAAGGAAGGCTATTCTCTTTATTTAATCATAATTGTCTGTACTTTTCTATGGAAATGTGAATTATTTTAACATTCCGTGCCAGATATAACCTTCCCTCTGGGCACAGACCTCAGTTCAACACAGAAATATCTCATTTACATAAGTATTCACACCCTTGAGTCAATACTTTGTAGAAGCCCCTTTGGCAGCGATTACAGCTGTGAGCTTTTCTAGGTAAGTCTTTCCACACCAGAATTGTACAACATTTTGCCATTATTAATTTCAACATTCTTCAAGCTGTCACATTGGTTGTTGATCATTTTTATTTTTTTTATTTTACCTTGATTTAACCAAGTAGGACAGTTGAGACCAAGTTCTCATTTACAACTGCGACCTGGTCAAGATAAAGCAAAGCAGTGCGACACAAACAACACAGAGTTACACATGGAATAAACAAACATACAGTCAATAACACAATAGAAAAAATCTATATACAGTGTGTGCAAATGAGGTAAGATTAAGGAGGTAAGGCAATAAATAGGCCGTCGTGGTGAAGTAATTACAATTTATCAATTACACTGGAGTGATAGGTGTGCAGAAGATGAATGTGCAAGTAGAGATATTGGGGTGCAAAGGAGCAGAAAAAAAATAACAATATGGGGATGAGGTAGTTGGATGGGCTATTTACAGATCGGCTATGTACAGGTGCAATGATCTGTGAGCTGCTCTGACAGCTGATGCTTTAAGTTAGAGAGGGAGATATGGGTCTCCAGCTTCAGTGATTTTTGCAATTCGTTCCAGTCATTGGCAGCAGAGAACTGAAAGGAAAGGCGGCCAAAGAGGGAATTGGCTTTGGGGGTGATCAGTGAAATATACCTGCTGGAGCGCATGCTACGGGTGGGTGCTGCTATGGTGACCAGTGAGCTGAGATAAGGCGTAGCTTTACCTAGTAAAGACTTATAGATGACCTGGAGCCAGTGGGTTTGGCGACGAATATGAAATGAGGGCCAGCCAACGAGAGCATACAGGTCACAGTGGTGGATAGTATATGGGGCTTTGGTGACAAAACAGATGGCACTGTGTAGAAGCGGGCAGTGATCGGTTGAAGAGCATGCATTTAGTTTTACTTGAATTTAAGAGCAGTTGGAGGCCACGGAAGGAGAGTTGCATGGCATTGAAGCTTGTCTGGAAGTTAGTTAACACAGTGTCCTAAGAAGGGACAGAAGTATACAGAATGGTGTCGTCTGCGTAGAGGTGGATCAGAGAATCACCAGCAGCAAGAGCAACATCATTGATGTATACAGAGAAAAGAGTCGGCCCTAGAATTGAACCCTGTGGCACCTTCATACAGACTGCCAGAGGTCCGGACAACAATTGCTGAACATCCATTTTCAGTCTTGCCATACAAGTAGTCAAAACTGAAACTAGGCCACTCAGGAACATTCACTGTCTTCTTGGTAAACAACTCCAGTGTAGATTTGGCCTTGTGTTTTAGGTTATTGTCCTGCTGGAAGGTGATTGCATACAGAGTGAGCCCATGCAACTTGTTATGTGATTTGTTAAGCACATTTTTACTCCTGAACTTATTTAGGCTTGCCATAACAAAAGGGTTAAATTCTCATTGACTCAAGATATTTCAGCTTTTCATTTTTGGAAAAAAATAATTCCACGTTATGGGGTATTGTAAGTAGGCCAGTGGCTCAAATATGGCTGTAACACAACAATATGTGTAAAAAGTCAAGGGATGTGAATACTTTCTGAAAGCACTGTGCCTTTATGGTGAGGACCTTAATGGGTTATGAAAGAAGAAACCACCACAAAACAGTTCTGAGACTTTAGAACGCTATAGTGTTAGTCACGTGTCTGCTATCCTGTGGGGTTGGACATTTCTCATAGCATTGTTGTTGTTGGTGAAAAACTGAAGACAATAGATGATGTATGGGAAGTTAAAAAGCGTGTCTATGTTCCAGGTGTGCGGTTGGTCCGTACTGCAAAGATAACCCCTGCAGAAACAGTGGACATTGTATCGACAGTCTGGATGGGGCTGTGTGTGAGTGTGAGCCGGGGTTTCAGGGGGAACGGTAAGCAGAAACATCCATTACTCTCACTAACCCGCATTCTTCCACTCCGGGTTTGGTATGACACATCCATGACGTCACACTATGCCAGAGCTGAAATATATACGGTATATAGGTTCTGGATGTTTGCATCCCAAATGGCACCCTATTCCCTACATAGTTCACTACAGAGCTCTGGTCAGAAGTAGTGCACTATATTGGGACCATTTGGAACACACTCCATATAGATGCTGTATGTGAATGTGACTCTGGACGGTGTTCTTCTGTCCAGGTGCCTTGGGGATGTAGATGAGTGTATGCAGACAGAGAGCCTCTGCTCTAACGGAGGTGTGTGTGTAAACACCTACGGCTCCTTCAACTGTAGCTGCGTGGTGGGGTTCGCTGGGCGGCAGTGTGAGCTCGAGGTGTTGGTCAGGAACGAGCTGCTGTTCACCAGCTGGTCCATCGGCCTGGAGGAACTCATTGGACTGGCCCTGTTCCTGGTTACCATCTTCGGCCTGTCTCTGCTCTTTGTAGCCGTCCGGAAGAGGGCCAAACAGGACAGATCTAAGGAATATGAGGTATCATATCTGTTGTCAGTAAGTGATTGATTGTATTTTTGAATATATGACAAATAATTGTGACGTTCGAACTTTGAACCTTAAGGATGAAGATGGTAAAGAGTTCTTTGGGAGAGCTTACCTGGAGGTCAAGTCCAGCCGGGGAGTCCCAGTCTACTTGGACGTTCCACCACAGATCCCAGTTAGACCCATCTCCTATACCCCTAGTTACCCCAGCAACTCACGCCACAACCTGAACAAGGGTTCCTGCGAAGGTCTTGGGTTGGTGGAACCCACAGAGCACAGCACCCCTGACCCAGACCCCGTGCCCATGCTGAGGAGAGGGGTGGCAGTGTGCAGTGTGGCTCCCACCCTGCCACGCCGCCTGCATTCCAACACCCCTTCAGAGACGGAGTCCATCCAGAAACCCTGCTGGGACTACCCCTATGATGGTGAGAGAGCAGATGACTGGAGGCTGGGAGCAGGAAATGAGAAGACACTGTTTTGTCATTCATAGTTTTCACATTTTGACCTATCAGCTTTACTTTGATAACCTGCATGTATTTTTATTGTAAACAACTAAATTAAATTGCACATTTGATGTGGATTTACATATAGTACAGTATGATACCTTTGTGTTTATGGTGAATCAAACAATCTCATCTTCATCAGCAAGGTCATAAGTGATTTGTATCTTTGTCTCCCCCAGAAGAGGTAGTGGAGCTGGATCCGGTCTCCACTCAGAGATCTAGGAAAGACCTGGAAAACCGTAGCAGTGCCTCAGAGTCCCTCTGTTCCTACCAGTCAGGATCAGGAGATGAGAACGGTAGGTTTCGTTACTCGTCTAAGATGACAGGGTGAGACATCACAGTGTAAGTGCTGGAATCCAGGCTAATGCATGTTATTAGGCAACACCTACCTGTAATGATACCTCTGAATGAGTGTTCTCTCTTATGTCACTTGTCCTTCTTCCTCTCCTTTTCTCTAGTCTCAGCTCCAGTTTGGATTAAATCTATGCACAGCCCCAGGTCAGGGTTTAACAGGGGGCACAGTGTAAGTTGTCATTTACATTGAAGTTGTGGGAAGTAGCCCAATAGTCTCCTGATAGTCTTACAATCTCTTGATAGTCTGCTGATAGTCTGTTGATAGTCTCCTGATAGTCTGACAATCTACATGTACAGTACTGATAGTTTTACAGTCTCCTGATAGTCTCCTGATAGTTTGACAGTCTCCTGATAGTCTCCTGATGTAAGTGTAAGATCACATCCTTGTGTTGTCCTGAACTCTTGTGTTAAGTGTAGTTTGTGGCTTCTGTGGTTCCAATCCATACCATTAGCATGTGTTTATTTTGAAACATATGGTTAAATTCCCATCTATTTATTTCCACCTCCATTACTCAATGGAGTATTCACCCTATGTAGTATTTGGTACATTTATTGTGTGCTAATGTTAGATTTCTCTCATCACTCCCTCCTTAGCCCTCATAGGACTTCAATCACACATTATTTACTGTGGAAAATAAGGTATCATTCCTATCTTATACTACACTAGTTGTTTCAGGAGATAGTTATGTTCAGGGAGGCAGGAGACACAGTGCCTTGCAAAAGTATTCATCCCACGTTGCGTTTTTCCTATTTTGTTGCATTACAACCTGTAATTTAAATGGATTTTTGTTTGGATTTCATGTAATTGATATACACAAAATAGGCCAAATTGGTGAAGTGAAATTAATTACTTTTTTTTTAACAGAAAAGTGGTGAATGCATATGTAATCACCCCCTTTACTGTGAAGCCCCGAAATAAGATATGGTGCAACCAATTACCTTCAGAAGTCACATAATGAGTTAAATAAAGTCCATCTGTGTGCAATCTAAGTGTCACATGATCTCAGTATGTATACACCTGTTCCGAACGGCACCATTAAGACCGTGGAGCTCTCCAAACAGGTCAGGGAGAAAGTTGTGGATGAGTACAGATCAGGGTTGGGTTATAAAAAATGTCCAAAACTTTGAGCATCCCACGGAGCACCATTAAATTCATTATTAAAATAAATACAACCAAACACGGTTGGTGTTCACCAAAAGGCATGTGGGAGACACCCCAAGCATATGGAAGAAGGTACTCTGGTCAGATGAGACTAAAATGGAGCTTTTTGACCATCAAGGATGTCTGGCGCTATGTCTATGTCTGGCGCAAACCCAACACCTCTCATCACCCCGAGAATTTCATCCCCACCGTGAAGCATGGTGGTGGCAGCATGTTTTTCATCGGCAGGGATTGGGAAACTGGTCAGAATTGAAGGAATGATGATGGATGGTGCTAAATACAGGGACATTCTTGAGGGAAACCTGTTTCAGTCTTCCAGAGATTTGAGACTGGGACAGAGGTTCACCTTCCAGCAGGACAATGACCCAATGAGACATCAGTGTAAGTGCTGGAATCCAGGCTAATGCATGTTATTAGGCAACACCTTCTACCTGTCTTCCAGAGATTTGAGATTGGGACGGAGGTTCACCTTCCAGCAGGACAATGAGCCAAAGCATTCTGCTAAAGCAACACTCCAGTGGTTTAAGGGGAAACATTCAAATGTCTTGGAATGGCCTAGTCAAAGCCCAGACCTCAATCCAATTGAGAATCTGTGGTATGACTTAAAGATTGCTGTACACCAGTGGAACCCATCCAACTTGAAGGAGCTGGAGCAGTTTTGCCTTGAATAATGGGCAAAAATCCCAGTGGCTAGATGTGCCAAGCTTATAGACACGTACCCCAAGAGACTAGCAGCTGTAATTGCTGCAGAAGGTGGGTATTCAAAGTATTGACTTTGGGGGGGTGAATAGTTATACACGCTCAAGTTATGTTTTTTGTTGTTGTTATTTCTTGTTTGTTTCACAATCAAACATATTTTGCATCTTCAAAGTGGTAGGCATGTTGTGTAAATCAAATGATACAAGCCCCCAAAAAATCAATTTTAATTCCAGATTGTAAGGCAACAAAATAGGAAAAGTGCCAAGGGGGTGAATACTTTTGCATGCCACTGTGTTCAGGGAGTCAGTAGATAATTGTGTTTAGGGAGTCAGTAGATGAGGTAATGTTGGCTGTAAGTGATTCTGGCTAGAGGTCCCAGTGGTTCTGGTTACATCTTTACATGCAGCATATGCTCTTCAGTAGGCATCAGTCCAATACACTGACTCCCATGGGTGTTCATTTGTCTCTTTGTAGTGTAAACTCTTGACATATTGTATTTCTCTCTCAGCTGTCATTACTGGGCTTGTGTTCTTCAAAACACCAGAGGTGATGTGCTTGTCTTCCCTCCTCTCATGCTCTGTTAGCTTGCCGTAGCGAATGCAGAATTGTACTCCGAAAGGACCATTTAACAATGTGCTGGCTTGTAAATAAACCCTCTATAACATCTTACCCTTGAATGTGCTGCTGAAGGCCTGCTGGTGTCTAATCTGATTTAATACAGAGGAGATTTCACAATGATGTTGTGAGATCACTAATTATTAGGTGCCGAAAACGTGTTTGGTGATGGAATATCACTTCCTTATGTTATAAAATACATTTTACCAAGACAAATATGATTGTTCATGTTCTGAATCACTCCGTGAGGTCTTTCTTCCCGGGTGGTCGCAAAAATTATTATTATACAACGGTTGGGTCTAATACTGGATGCTGATTGGTTAAAAATGCATTCCAGCCCATGTCTATTCCACAAGTTACCACCGGCTAAATCTATGACGTTAAAATGCCTATTTAATCTGTTCCGTCTGACTGCGCAATCCACAGTCGCATCAGCTCAGACAGGCATTTTATATACTAGATCTACATTGTAAAAAGCATCTAGACATTATCTCCCGTTTCTTTTAGACTAGCATTTGGATTTCAACAGCGGAGATGTGTCATAACCTTGTTGTCTGTTTCAATATTGAAATTCAGTCTCCAGCTGTTCTATGGTAATGAATGTGGTGCCGGGACGAAACAGACAGGTTGGCAGCTTTTCTCAGCCAGTCGAAATCATGAATCAGCATTTTATGGATATACAGTGCCTTGCGAAAGTATTCGGCCCCCTTGAACTTTGCGACCTTTTGCCACATTTCAGGCTTCAAACATAAAGATATAAAACTGTATTTTTTTGTGAAGAATCAACAACAAGTGGGACACAATCATGAAGTGGAACGACATTTATTGGATATTTCAAACTTTTTTAACAAATCAAAAACTGAAAAATTGGGCGTGCAAAATTATTCAGCCCCTTTACTTTCAGTGCAGCAAACTCTCTCCAGAAGTTCAGTGAGGATGTCTGAATGATCCAATGTTGACCTAAATGACTAATGATGATAAATACAATCCACCTGTGTGTAATCAAGTCTCCGTATAAATGCACCTGCACTGTGATAGTCTCAGAGGTCCGTTAAAAGCGCAGAGAGCATCATGAAGAACAAGGAACACACCAGGCAGGTCCGAGATATTGTTGTGAAGAAGTTTAAAGCCGGATTTGGATACAAAAAGATTTCCCAAGCTTTAAACATCCCAAGGAGCACTGTGCAAGCGATAATATTGAAATGGAAGGAGTATCAGACCACTGCAAATCTACCAAGACCTGGCCGTCCCTCTAAACTTTCAGCTCATACAAGGAGAAGACTGATCAGAGATGCAGCCAAGAGGCCCATGATCACTCTGGATGAACTGCAGAGATTTACAGCTGAGGTGGGAGACTCTGTCCATAGGACAACAATCAGTCGTATATTGCACAAATCTGGCCTTTATGGAAGAGTGGCTAGAAGAAAGCCATTTCTTAAAGATATCCATAAAAAGTGTTGTTTAAAGTTTGCCACAAGCCACCTGGGAGACACACCAAACATGTGGAAGAAGGTGCTCTGGTCAGATGAAACCAAAATTGAACTTTTTGGCAACAATGCAAAACGTTATGTTTGGCGTAAAAGCAACACAGCTCATCACCCTGAACACACCATACCCACTGTCAAACATGGTGGTGGCAGCATCATGGTTTGGGCCTGCTTTTCTTCAGCAGGGACAGGGAAGGTGGTTAAAATTGATGGGAAGATGGATGGAGCCAAATACAGGACCATTCTGGAAGAAACCTGATGGAGTCTGCAAAAGACCTGAGACTGGGACGGAGATTTGTCTTCCAACAAGACAATGATCCAAAACATAAAGCAAAATCTACAATGGAATGGTTCAAAAATAAACATATCCAGGTGTTAGAATGGCCAAGTCAAAGTCCAGAGCTGAATCCAATCGAGAATCTGTGGAAAGAACTGAAAACTGCTGTTCACAAATGCTCTCCATCCAACCTCACTGAGCTCGAGCTGTTTTGGAAGGAGGAATGGGAAAAAATGTCAGTCTCTCGATGTGCAAAACTGATAGAGACATACCCCAAGCGACTTACAGCTGTAATCGCAGCAAAAGGTGGAGCTACAAAGTATTAACTTAAGGGGGCTGAATAATTTTGCACGGACAATTTTTCAGTTCTTGATTTGTTAAAAAAGTTTGAAATATCCAATAAATGTCGTTCCACTTCATGATTGTGTCCCACTTGTTGTTGATTCTTCACAAAAAAATACAGTTTTATATCTTTATGTTTGAAGCCTGAAATGTGGCAAAAGGTCGCAAAGTTCAAGGGGGCCGAATACTTTCGCAAGGCACTGTATACAAAGAAATGCCAATAGAAAAACACAAAAGGCAGCTAGTTTGTTGTCATTCCAGCTTCAGTTTGAAATCATTGTTTTAGCTGTGTAGTTGGCTATCTCCTCTGAACAGTGGCCTTGCAAGAGAGCACATTTTCTAGGCCAGGCGAAATCACACATCATTAGCTTATTGTTATGGATGTATCCCCCAAAAAGTCACTAGAAAACAGCTTAAACAAACGCAAATGCAGCTACTTTGCTGTTTTTCTGGCTACACTGTTTGACTTGACTGTGTTAGTCAAAGTTGATTAGCTAGCAGGCAAGGGATAAGAACGTTGCCAGCCATCATGGCATTTAGAACAAAAAGACTTAACTACTGGATTGTGTCTCTGGCAACCGAACCGATAGAACGAACGACCAGCCGGCTTGTGTTGCAACCCCAGATTTGGCTCAGGACTATATCTTGTGGAAGAAATAGTATGAAAAAATTCATCAAAATAATGTTTTTAATGAAATTGTCTATCAATCCTTATTTGAATATGTTGAAAATGAAATGTAAAAGACTGAAATAAATAGCTTGCAGTACGCTCAGTGCTCGGTTGACATTTCATAGAGATACACTTGTTTTTCTGAGTTATGTCTCATTAATATGAAAAGCGTATACTAAAATATTAAAATGTCATGTCTCAAAATTGATATCTACAGTTGAAGTTGGAATTTTACATACACTTATGTTGGTGTCATTAAAACCACTCCACAAATAGTTTTGGCAAGTCGGTTAGAACATCTACTTTGTGCATGACACAAGTAATTTTTCCAACAATTGTTTACAGACAGATTATTTCACTTATAATTCACTGTATCACAATTCCAGTGGGTCAGAAGTTTACATACACTAAGTTGACTGTGCCTTTAAACAGCTTGGAAAACTCAGGAAAATTATGTCATGGCTTTAGAAGCTTCTTATAGGCTAATTGACATAATTTGAGTCAATTGGAGGCGTACCTGTGGATGTATTTCATGGCCTACCTTCAGACTCAGTGCCTCTTTGCTTGGGGAAATCAAAAGAAATCAGCCAAGACCTCAGAAAAAAATTGTAGACCTCCACAAGTCTGGTTCATCCTTGGGAGCAATTTCCAAACACCTGAAGGTACCACGTTCATCTGTACAAACAATAGTACGCAAGTATAAACACCATGGTACCACGCAGCCGTCATACCGCTCAGGAAGGAGACGTGTTCTGTCTGCTAGAGATGAACGTACTTTGGTGCGAAAAGTGCAAATCAATCCCAGAACAACAGCAAAGGACCTTGTGAAGATGCTGGAGGAAACAGGTACAAAAGTATCTATATCCACAGTAAAACAAGCCCTATATCGACATAACCTGAAAGCCCGCTCAGCAAGGAAGAAGCCACTGCTCCCAAACCGTCATAAAAAAGACAGACTGCACATGGGGACAAAGATCATACTTTTTGGAGAAATGTCATCTGGTCTGATGAAACAAAAATAGAACTGTTTGACCATAATGACCATCGTTATGTTTGGAGGAAAAAAGGGGGAGGCTTGCAAGCCGAAGTACACCATCCCAACCGTGAAGCACAGGGGTGGCAGCATCATGTTGTGTGGGTGCTTTGCTGCTGGAGGGACTGGTGCACTTCACAAAATAGATGGCATTATGAGGTAGGAAAAGTATGTGGATATGTTGAAGCAACATCTCAAGACATCAGCCAGGAAGTTAAAGCTTGGTTACAAATGGGTCTTCCAATTGAACAATGATCCCAAGCATACTTCCAAAGTTGTGGCAAAATGGCTTAAGGACAACAAAGTCAAGGTATTGGAGTGGCCATCACAAAGCCCTGACCTCAATCCTATAGACATTTTGTGGGCAGAACGGAAAAGGCGTGTGCGAGCAAGGAGGCCTACAAACCTGACTCAGTTACACCAGCTCTGTCAGGAGGAATGGGCCAAAATTCACCCAACTTATTGTGGGAAGCTTGTGAAAGGCAACACAAAATGTTTGACACAAGTTAAACTATTTTAAGGCAATGCTACCAAATACCAATTGAGTGTATGTAATCTTCTGACCCACTGGGAAAGTGATGAAAGAAATAAAAGCTGAAATAAGTCATTCTCTCTACTATTATTCTGACATTTCACATTCTTAAAATAAAGGGGTGATCCTAACCGACCTAAGACAGGGAATTTTTACAAGGATTCAATGTCAGGAATTGTGAAAAACGTAGTTTAAATGTATTCGGCTAAGGTGTATGTAAACGTCCGACTTCAACTGTATCTGTCTTACCTCTGTTGTTTTATGTCCTCTTGATTGGAGAATACAGATGATGAGGTTAGTTACTGTGACCCTAATCTTGGCCATCCTACAAGGGTAAACTTTTTAACAGATTATGATGGAGACATAAGGTTTGGACCATTGGTTTTCTTAGTGGAGTATCTACACATTATTTTACCTATTTTTTTTTTTTAGATTGGACACCCTATAATTATCCACAGTTTATATTCTCCAAACCTCCTATCAGACTATTCTCCAACAATGGTCACAGTAACAGACTACTGAGATGATCTATGCATGTCTGTATTTGTGTCTAAGGGGAGACAGACACTTTGATGCTTGTTTTTCACTGATAACATTTTCGCCCCGAATAGGCTATCACTGGGACACATCTGATTGGATGCCGAGTGCTCAGCGTCCTGTAGATCAGGAACTGTTGCAGTGTATATGTATAGAAAAGCCTGCCCCCTCCTGCACTGACTCTGACCCTGAGCTCCTCAACCTTGACTGCTATGTAGGAGGTATAGACATTGAGAGTGACTCCACCAACTGATTTCCTTTCTCTGGTTCTGGATGATGCCTGTTAGGCATCAGGGCCAGTTATGATGACTCCATCCAGACACATACTTCACCTGTAGCCAGCAGGGGGAAACATTTACCAGCACCAGCAGCACCACCTCTACCCTACAGACCCCACTAAGCTCCAAGGCAGTAACACAGGTATCAGCAGGGTGCATATAGGGACACAAAGTGACCCCTTGGACATGAGCTGTGGATAGGAGCTCAGCAGCAGTGTGCCCATCTCCCATGCCTCCAGCTCTGACCTGTCAGGCTTGGGTCAGAGTGACCAGCAGGCTTGTTTGGTTATCTCACACCCTAACCTCTGGACACAACGCCTCTGACAGGCGACTGAAACTATAAACTTAACTTAGAGAATTCAGAGATAGACACTGATGATCAGAGCGTTGGCTCTCTATTGGAAATATGTCTTGGTAGTCTTAATCAAATCTACTTTGAAACAAAAGTATACATCTCATACACATGGTTATGGGCTTTAGAGAAAGAAGACACCTTTACCATGTCAGATATAGAGTTAAAATGTATTACACTTTGAGTTTGCATCCCAATATTACACTTTATATACTTCACAGAAGACTGAAAAATAACATAACCGTGAGATTTTTGGCGTGTTGTAAAATAATGTTTATTAATTATGAAATTATAACAAATATGAATAACATTCCACCCATGAGGCCACTATAGGGCAATTTGGTCATTTGACTGCAGGAAAGGTGTAGTGAATGTTATGTAATTTCAGAAGAAAAAGCTCACACCTTACGTCTGTAATGGCTAATACTGTAAATACCATACATGTCTGCATATTCTTATCAGTGATATTGCATTGCATGAAGCTTATGTTAGGTTTATACTTATTATATATTAATCAGCTATTTGATTGTACTGTACAATAAACATTTATATAAATGATTCTGCCATTGAATCATTGCTGTTACGTTTGTTTTAATAAATGAATACAGATCAGTCAGCAGAAGGGACAGCAATACTGTTTTAGCATTAGCTATCCTGTTGTCCTGCCATACCCTGCTATCATCAGTAAGGAAAGGGGAAGAGGATGAGAGGAAAGTCCTCTTTTTGCCCTCAAGCTCATTCTTTTTAAAAGGGGGTAACAGTTTCTAACTTCTACTTTGGACTGATATGTTTAAATTTGGACTGAATAGGACTTTCACCAAAGAATGAAGCATTTTACTTTGGAACACTTTCAAATTGTTTTTATTTACTCCAGTTTAACTTGTGAGATGTAAAAGAGCTGGGCTTCTTCCCAAATGGCACCCTATTCCCTATGTAGTGCACTACTTTTGGCCAAATCCCATAAGGGTGTAATGCACTATGTAGGGAATAGGGTGCCATTTGGGACGTATACATGGGTATCAAAGGAAGACTGCTGCTCATTCCCTCACCAGATGCACTTGACTTGATGGTGGTGATCTAGCCTGTCGATAGTACGGTCACCTCTACTTCTTATGCGGTTTCCATTGGAGGAAAATCATTTTAGAAGCTGTTGTTTATGTTTACATGTTTCTCAAGGAAAATAAAGCTCTTTTCACAAGGTTAACCCTCTGTGAGAAATAGAATGACAGATACTTCTGTTTCCATAGGATCTTATCACACTACAGCAAGCCAGAGATGCACAACAAATATATTGTATCCATTCTGTTCAGTCCTGTATAAATGAGCTCAATATGATGTAAAACAAAATATATAGAGAACCAGTCAAAAGTTTGGACACACCTACTCATTCCTGGGTTTTTCTTTATTTTTACTATTTTGACAGCTAGGATTAATAATCTATTTTCAGTGCGGCCCTCCAGACCTCGGTGAAGATGGAATGCGGCCCACAGGGAAAATGAGTTTGACGCCCCTGTTTTAGTGTAGGTTCTTGATAGTGAGAGCTAAAGATGCTCATTGCATAGCACAAGATGGCAGTATAACCCCAGAAAGCTTTTCTTGGGAATGGTGTGGATTAGACACCATAAGTAACCTGGATTCATGTGGTCTAGCTCAGATGTCAATGTTCCTCTGAATGGATGTGTCAGACTTCATCACCTTATCAAACCAGAAAGGAGGGAGGGCATTACCAACTACAGGATGGTATTATTAAGCAATAAGGCACGAGGGGTGTGGTATTTGGCCAATATACCACAGCTAAGGGCATTTCTTAGGCACAGCCCTTAGCCAGGTATATTGGCCATATACCACAAACCCCGAGATGCCTTATTTTTATTATAAACTGGTTTCCAACGTAATTAGAGCAGTAAAAATAAATGTCATACCCATGGTATACGGTCTGATATACCACGGCTGTTAGCCAATCAGCACTCAGGGCTGGAACCACCCAGTTTATAATTTGGATTAAACAGGTCTACTTCTGTCCTACATGTAGCACAAATCCTTGTCAGACAGTGACATAATTTAAATTCTGTGACATGTAGTGGGTGGGCCTTAGGGGAGAGGAGCAGAGCCATGTGTGTAACGTGATGTGGCAGCCTGCTTCACCTTGACTGACTGACTGACTGACAAACAGGAACATGTGACACAGGCACAATGGAGATGTATGACAAACACACACACACATGTAAATCCCTGGTCAGAACACATGCACGCACACACACACAAACACACAGTTATTCTCACACACAATGACCCAAACACTCCCCACCACACACAAACACACACTCTCTCTCACATGCACACAGACTCAGAAACACTCTTCTCCCCACACACACACTTTCTCTCACACACAAATAAATAAACAAACATGTATTCATGTTAATGAGGAGCCCAGGTGGTAATAACCATATTTAACATATTAATTGTCCCTTGCAGTCTCCTCACACCTGGCCTCATAGAGCAGAAAACCAACGCTGTGTCCCCAGGTCAACCCTGGCCCAGTCATAGAGAGGTAAACCAACGCTGTGTCCCCAGGTCAACCCTGGCCCAGTCATAGAGAGGTAAACCAACGCTGTGTCCCCAGGTCAACCCTGGCCCAGTCATAGAGAGGTAAACCTACGCTGTCTCCCCAGGTCAACCCTGGCCCAGTCAGAGAGGTAAACCAACGCTGTGTCCCCAGGTCAACCCTGGCCCAGTCAGAGAGGTAAACCAACGCTGTCTCCCCAGTCACTTTAGCAGACCGTTTCGCAACAATCACATGGATGCCTAACTCTCACAAAAACTATTCTTAGCTTACTCCCCGCACTGAGTGCTTATTGTCCATTCAGAAGAGACCCCATTAATTCATTCATGGTTTGTACCATTGCCTATACACATTTTAAAGGGGATGTTTAGGTGAATAAAAGAGAAGAGCAGATATATTCAATTGTAAATCAACAGGGAGACACAGAAGAGAAACAGACCTCTTGGAGACGTGCCCTTTATATTCTAATCAGACCGTACCAAACGTTCTCTGAACATCAGCTCAAGAGGTTTGTCACAAACATCAGCTGGTACAGAATCAAACAGGTTCACAGATACATTATACGTGTGTCTCCGGCACAGAATGGAGCCAAACTTTAACCATACCATTCAACACTGGCAGACATTGGATACTGGCAGTTTCACGGGTCAAAGGTAGGAACATAAGTAATTAGTATCAGTGTCACAAATAGTACACTGGAAATCATGTGTATTACAGAAACTGAAAACATCAATATGCTATGCAGGGTGTTAATCACTGGACATCATGTGTATTACAGAAACTGAAAACATCAATATGCTATGCAGTGTGTTAATCACTGGAAATCATGTGTATTACAGAAACTGAAAACATCAATATGCTATGCAGTGTGTTAATCACTGGAAATCATGTGTATTACAGAAACTGAAAACATCAATATGCTATGCAGTGTGTTAATCACTGGAAATCATGTGTATTACAGAAACTGAAAACATCAATATGCTATGCAGTGTGTTAATCACTGGACATCATGTGTATTACAGAAACTGAAAACATCAATATGCTATGCAGTGTGTTAATCACTGGAAATCATGTGTATTACAGAAACTGAAAACATCAATATGCTATGCAGTGTGTTAATCACTGGACATCATGTGTATTACAGAAACTGAAAACATCAATATGCTATGCAGTGTGTTAATCACTGGAAATCATGTGTATTACAGAAACTGAAAACATCAATATGCTATGCAGTGTGTTAATCACTGGAAACCTTTACTCATCTTAGATTTCCCCATTACACACATGCATTTGTGTCACAAAATAATATCGATATTTTACTCACGGCATAATCTGGCAATGAACAAAGATATTGTAGGTGCAACAGCGCCTCTTCTCCCTCAAGAGGCTGAAGAGATTTGGCATGGCCTCTCAGATCCTCAAGAACTTCTACAGATGCATTATTGAGAGCACTGCCCTCAGCCCCAAGGCTCTACATCACAGGGGGCGAGCTCCGAGCCACCCAGGATATTTATACCAGGCTGGGTCTGAGGAAAATTGCCAAAGACTTATGCCACCCCAGCCATGGACTGTTATCTCCACCACCGTCTGGCAAGCGCTACCGGAGCATCAGGTCTCAGACTAACAGGCTCCGAGGGAGCTTCTAAACTCAGCAAAAAAAAGAAACGTCCTCTCACTGTCAACTGCGTTTATTTTCAGCAACTTAACATGTGTAAATATTTGTATGAACATAAGATTCAACAACTGAGACATAAACTGAACAAGTTCCACAGACATGTGACTAACATAAATATGTCCCTGAACAAAGGGTGGTTCAAAATCAAAAGTAACAGTCAGTATCTGGTGTGGCCACCAGCTGCATTAAGTACTGCACCTTATTTGACAGTTCTTGCTGTGAGATGTAACCCCACTCTTCCACCAAGGCACCTGCAAGTTGGGATTGAGATCCGGGCTCTTCGCTGACCATGGCAGAACACTGACATTCCTGTCTTGCAGGAAATCACGCACAGAACGAGCAGTATAGCTGGTGGCATTGTCATGCTGGAGAGTCATGTCAGGATGAGCCTGCAGGAAGTGTACCACATGAGGGAAGAGGATATCTTCCCTGCAATGACAACAAGCTCAGTCCGATGATGCTGTGACACACCGCCCCAGACCATGACGGACCCTCCACCTCCAAATTGATACCGCTCCAGAGTACAGGCCTCAGTGTAACGCTCATTCCTTCGACGATAAACACGAATCCACCCATCACCCCTGGTGAGACAAAACTGCGACTTTTCAGTGAAGAGCACTTTTTGCCAGTCCTGTTTGGTCCAGCGACTGTGGGTTTGTGCCCATAGGCGACGTTGTTGCCGGTGATGTCTGTTGAGGACCTGCCTTACAACAGGCCTACAAGCCCACAGTCCAGCCTGAGCACTGATGGAGTGATTGTGCGTTCCTGGTGTAACTCGGGCAGTTGTTGTTGCCATCCTGTACCTGTTCTGCAGGTGTGATGTTCAGATGTACCGATCCTGTGCAGGTGTTGTTACACGTGGTCTGCCACTGCGAGAACGATCAGCTGTCCGTCCTGTCTCCCTGTAGCTCTGTCTTAGGCGTCTTACAGTATGGACATTGCAATGTATTTCCCTGGCCACATCTGCAGTCCTCATGCCTCCTTGCAGCATGTCTAAGGCACGTTCACACAGATGAGCAGGGACCCTGGGCATCTTTCTTTTGGTGTTTTCCAGAGTCAGTAGAAAGGCCTCTTTAGTGTCCTAAGTTTTCATAACTGTGACTTTAATTACCGTCTGTAAGCTGTTAGTGTCTTAACGACCGTTCCACAGGTGCATGTTCATTAATTGTTTATGGTTCATAAACCCTTTACAATGCAGATCCATGACGTTAATTGGATTTTTAAGAATTATTTTTGAAAGACAGAGTCCTGAAAAGGGGACGTTACTTTTTTTGCTGAGTTTATCTCCAAGCAATAAGACTGAACAGCTAATCAATGGCTGCCCACCCTCAGCCTTGGACTATCTGCACTGACTCTATGCACACTCACAGGTCTCTTTCCACACACAAATTTGGAGGCAAAAGAAATGCACACCTGTTTAGGCGAGGTGCTGGCTAGCGGAGTAGAACACTTGGAGAAATTAAAGGAGAGACGCACACTCTAGGAGCTCAGATGCAATCATTGAATAACCTAATAATCAACGTTTGGACAGACAAGCTGTCCTCTTCAGGGTACAATGACAAACACTGCAGGGTGACTAGTTTATATAGTGTCAAAGGACACACACAGGTGTCTGTAATCATGGCCGGGTGTGGCTTGATATCATTGGTTAATGTAAATAAATAGAACATATTTAAAATAGAAAAAACATGAATGGATAGCATACGATCATAGATACAATTTGGCTACAAAGGCCAACAAAAATGTACAATGAATAGCAAAATCACAAGAATGGCTTCAGATCAAAGTCTACGTTGAGACCGAAGGGTCTAAATTAAAGATCCAGACAGCCTCTCATTTTAACAATAAATTGTCGAGGTCACCCCCTCTCCTAGGGAGGGTGATGTGTTCGATGCCGATATAACGCACACACACCCAAACACAGGTACACACAATGACCTTTTACGCTGCTCTTACTATTTATTATTATTTGCTGCCCAGTCACTATTACCCCTGACCTCAACTACTACCAGTATCCGTGATATACCTCTACTACCACCAGTATCCCTGATCTACCTCTACTACTACCAGTATCCCTGATCTACCTCTACTACCACCAGTATCCCTGATCTACCTCTACTACCACCAGTATCCCTGATCTACCTCTACTACCACCAGTATCCCTGATCTACCTCAACTACCACCAGTATCCCTGATCTACGTCTACTACCACCAGTATCCCTGATCTACCTCAACTACCACCAGTATCCCTGATCTACCTCTACTACCACCAGTATCCCTGATCTACCTCAACTACCACCAGTATCCCTGATCTACCTCTACTACCACCAGTATCCCTGATCTACCTCTACTACTACCAGTATCCCTGATCTACCTCTACTACCGCCAGTATCCCTGATATACCTCTACTACTACCAGTATCCCTGATCTACCTCTACTACCACCAGTATCCCTGATCTACCTCTAGTACCACCAGTATCCCTGATCTACCTCTAGTACCACCAGTATCCCTGATCTACCTCTACTACCACCAGTATCCCTGATATACCTCTACTACTACCAGTATCCCTGATCTACCTCTACTACCACCAGTATCCCTGATCTACCTCTACTACCACCAGTATCCCTGATCTACCTACACTACCACCAGTATCCCTGATCTACCTCTAGTACCACCAGTATCCCGGATCTACCTCTAGTACCACCAGTATCCCGGATCTACCTACACTACCACCAGTATCCCTGATCTACCTCTAGTACCACCAGTATCCCTGATCTACCTCTACTACCACCAGTATTCCTGATCTACCTCTATTACCGCCAGTATCCCTGATCTACCTCTAGTACCACCAGTATCCCTGATCTACCTCTACTACCACCAGTATCCCTGATCTACCTCTAGTACCACCAGTATCCCTGATCTACCTCTAGTACCACCAGTATCCCTGATCTACCTCTAGTACCACCAGTATCCCTGATCTACCTCTAGTACCACCAGTATCCCTGATCTACCTCTAGTACCACCAGTATCCCTGATCTACCTCTAGTACCACCAGTATCCCTGATCTACCTCTACTACCACCAGTATCCCTGATCTACCTCTAGTACCACCAGTATCCCTGATCTACCTCTACTACCACCAGTATCCCTGATCTACCTCTAGTACCACCAGTATCCCTGATCTACCTCTAGTACCACCAGTATCCCTGATCTACCTCTACTACCACCAGTATTCTGTTGATTCAACCAGTTTTTGCCAGTGGGAGTATTTATTCTGTGCTCCTTTTTTAGTTTCTATGATCTATTTTCTATTCCTTTACCTTTCATACTGCTTAATGCATTAAGGAAAAACTTCCAAGTAAGCATTTCCAAGTAGATGTTGACACATCACAGTTGTGAAACATCTGACTCAGTATGGAATTAGTAGAATGGGAAGAATAAAACATGGAATCAAATGTGGGAAGAAGCATAGCAGCTCAATATAAACCAAATACAGTGGTCCAGCCAAACATTGTCATATACAATACATCAGAATACATTTTCTACCCAGACTGCACTGCTTTCTCTCTATTCTCAGCTGACTCTATTCTCTCTGACTGTCTACTCACATCACAAGATACAAGATTTCTCCTCCATCCATCCTCTCTGCTGTAGCCTGTTTCATCTGCCCCCTCCATGGCTGCCCCGCTATATGTCCTTAATCTCAGCAACCCAGAACCAAATCTCGCTGGCCTCTACAGTCTTAATGTTTTTTCTGTCCACCAGAGACGAGTCTGTTTCTGGCCTCTGTTACCACAATGTTCCCTTGGTCTTTATTGTCTCACTCCACTGCCTTGTTCTTCTGGTCCAGGCCTTTAACTCTGAGGAGTGACTCTCTTAAATTGACTGTACACTTAGAAAAAAAGGTGCTATCTAGAACCTAAAAGGGTCTTCGGCTGTCCCTGTTCTGAGTCTAAATGCAAGGCGAGATCTACGGCTCTACTGCACAGATTAAATATGACTTAAAAAATGTAAGCCTATGCAACATTAACCCATTAAAAAAAGTTCTGTAGCAATGAGATTTGTCATAGGCTATAGGCCCAATACATTAACACTGCACATTGGCTATGCTTGAATTTCCCTGCCAGTGTTGTACTGAGACCATTTTGAAAATATATTTCAAAATAGTCGGTAGCCTATATGATCACACTTGTAATAGATACTTTGTTGTATTACTTTTGAGGCACAACTGAGTGAGTAGAATCATTTGCTATTTTTTATTATTTTACTAGACTGATGGCTTGCATCTGATGGTCAGTCAGGGGAGCGAGAGAACCGACTCACCGCTCACCCTCCCTTTGCGGAGAAAAGGGGACACTGTCTTCCAGCTGATGGCGAAATTCAAGTTGCACTGCATTATTTCTGCCTCATGCACAAATTCATGCTGTTAATCCGATGTCCAGTGAAATATTACTCGATATAAAAAACAGACGAGCTGCTAATAATAACTCATTCATTGCAGCTGCAGAGCTGGTTGTATCGCATTTTATGGCTTATAAAAATGTTGAACAACGTGTTGACAGTGATGAATAACAACTTAAATATGAACTCACTCAGAAAAACATTCGTTGAGTATCTCTAGTCATGGTTTAAACGTTTTGAAATATCACAGTATCAATTTAGCTGTGCGCTCAACGCTTAATTTGACAGTATGGCTCAAGGAAACTGCAGACATGTTGATCTGAGCTATCTGATTGGCCAGCAGTAGGCCTATAACTGAACTTGATTTGCTCTCTGGCAGTGTTGCTATATTCTTGCGTTTTTCAGAAAAATCGGGCACTTTGAAGACGACGTCGCGGGTGAGAATGTATTGGTCGCGGGTGGCAGCTTTTTGGGCTACTTCTAAATTGCACCGCGGCCGCCATGTAATTTCTCTTAAAAAATATATATTTCACTGTGACCTGCTGCTGACTATCAGGTACTGAGCAGACTGTTACTGAGCGAATGAATGGTGGAGAGGGAGAGGGCCGGAGGGGTGTGTGTGCTTTGACAGCACTCGTTGAGAGAGCGCAGCAGCAGAGGCATCTGAGTCACTGAGACAGAGCAACACGCACGCACGTCGTGATAACATTTGACCAGTTGTAGGTAGGCTATTTAGATTGGTCGTTATGGAGACACGCTTTTCCCATTAAACATATTAACGCGATAGAACTGATACAACGACCACAACGCGCTGGGAAACGGTGTTAGGCGCACTGGAGCTCTTTAGATGAATTCGCAAAGAGTAAACTGAATTCTAATGTGGACTTATCTTATGAATAACAGTATCAAGCGAGTGGTTTTACTCGTGCTCAGTTCTAGGGTCTGGAGCGCTGCGCGATTGTACTTTTGAAATGGAAGTTATAGAACTCTCTCATGCTTGTTATGGGAAAGGTCCACAATGAAAATTACATTAAATGTGGAGAATGATAGGCTACATTTGCATCTGTTGGCCATCAAATAGTCTATTAATTTATTTTATTTCCAGGCTACTGAAGCCTACTATTTGATACATTAAATATATTGAAATGACGAAATCACTGGAGTCTTTGCAAATCAATGTGTGTCACTTGTGTAGCCTGCCAGGGGATGGCAAATGGATTTAATAAATAAACTATAACTCAGCTTGTTGTCGTGGCCTCGTGTTATCACGCAAATATTAATGGCCATGTTTAGTTCATTAAATTGGAAGTTATCAATTGTGATCATGGTCTCAGCTCTATCGCAAATGTATCAATCATTCTCCAAATTTGATATCAGTTTCATTGTGGATTTTTCCATGTTGACATGTTGGCCTATTATGGCCTATAGTCTACCTGCATAGTTCAGCAAACCATGGCAAAGTTGAATTGCAATTATAAACCCAGATTTTAGTCAGTAGCCTATGCATATTGAAATAACAAGTCAATCTCGCAAATAGGCCATTTATAAAGGTTAACATCTGGCACATAATAAAGGCACAATTGCCAGAAAATCGCCCGACATTCGATTTTTGAAGTTCGTCCAAGTGTTTCTTGCACAGAGATTGAGATCCTCTATCCAACTTTCATCACTCAAACTCTCCTGTTGAATTTATCTATAGTTATGCACATTCACAAACAGGATGTATTTACAATTATAAACGGGGTGGTTTGATCCCTGAAGGCTGATTGGTTGAAACCCATGGTATATCAGACGAGTGGTTGACACGGGAATTACAAAAAAAAAATATTTTTCTGTTCTAATTACTTTGGTAACCAGTTTATAATAACAATAAGGCACCTTAGGGGTTTGTGGTATATGGCCATATACCATACCTGGCCTTATTGCTTAATCATAGCAGTAAAAACAAGTTAAATCGACATCCATTGATGGGAAATGATCTGGAGAGTTTAAGGGCGATCTTTTCTTTTGCGACATATTCTTAAACTCTCAATAATTATTATTTTGATGGAAAACCACATTTTTTTTTCTTAGCCTACTTCATTAAAAATGCTGTTGATATTCCTTCTTAATTTGCTCGATAACATTATGGAAAAAGGGTCAAATAAATGTGGCAACTCCTCTCTTGATGCAACATTTACATTTTTTGGGGGGGGCTAGTTTTCAGGCCTTGTGGGTGTGTTTTCAGGGGTCATTGGCCTAGAAACCCTGTTCCCAGGTCCTGCCGGTTAGCCAGAGTTTTACCTTCAGACACATGAATGGTTCAAAATGCGAACGCTTTGCCTTCCCGGCACTAGGGCTGTTGAATCAAGTGCACCTACTGACAACAGCATGAAACAATTAAAGATAATAGGATCGCAAGGCTTAACTTCTATTGTTTTTTTTTTACAGAAATGTTTGGTGATCAACTAGGAACGCATTGGAGATCGACCAGTCGACGGTTGGTGACCACTGCCATAGGATAACCCTTTTAAGAACCCTTTGATGTTCCAGTTAGTACCTGTTTGGTAGAACCCACTAGGCACAGACGTCAGTTCAAACCTAGTTTTGATTTACATTTGAGTTTTCAACTAACGTGAATTCAACGTGCATTTCAATGATTCAACATCATCACATTGTTTCACTGATATTTTAACCAAAATAATCAATGTTGATTCAACCAGTGTTTGCCCAGTGGGAACCCTGGGTTTGACCTGGAACCAAAAAGGGTTCTACTATAGAGACACCCGTAGAACCCCTATGGAACTGTTTTTTTCTAAGAGTGTAGATAAAGAGGGCTCCATATTCAACTCCTTCCAAACACCCTAACCTTGCTACTAAGTGCTTGGCACAATGGACGGTGTCCTGCAAGGTCCAATAAAGGCTGGATAAATTGAATTTGTCAATCCACTGGCCAGGACATACACCAGCCGTATAATTTGAGAGGCCAGGCCATAGTTTATTATGCAAGCATTTTGTTGCACATTTCTGTTCAACCTGAAGTAAAACTGGACTGTGTCTTTGTGGTGTGTTTCCTCAACAATCCAGTCTGTAACTGAATGAGAGGAACTCCCACTCAGACTGAACTGGCTGTGGCCAAGGAGCTTCAATGTTTTATTAAAGCCTGTGGTCTTTTATCTGCTTTCTCACAGTCTCTTTTGTAGAGAGCAAGGTTCACACTCTGCTGACAGCCAACCCCCACTCCTTACAGCACCCGTCAACCAACCCACACTCCTTACAGCGCATGTCAACCAACCCCCACTCCTTACAGCGCCCCTCAACCAACCCCCACTCCTTACAGCACCCGTCAACCAACCCCCACTCCTTACAGCACCCGTCAACCAACCCACAGTCCTTACAGCGCCTGTCAACCAACCCACACTCCTTACAGCGCCCGTCAACCAACCCCCACTCCTTACAGCGCCTGTCAACCAACCCACACTCCTTACAGCGCCCGTCAACCAACCCCCACTCCTTACAGCGCCCGTCAACCAACCCCCACTCCTTACAGCGCATGTCAACCAACCCCCACTCCTCACAGCTTCCGTCAACCAACCCACACTCCTTACAGCGCCCGTCAACCAACCCCCACTCCTCACAGCGCCTGTCAACCAACCCCCACTCCTTACAGCGCCCATCAACCAACCCACACTCCTTACAGCGCCCGTCAACCAACCCACACTCCTTACAGAACCCGTCAACCAACCCACACTCCTTACAGCGCTCGTCAACCAACCCACACGCCTTACAGCGCTCGTCAACCAACCCACATGCTTCACAGTGTTCGTCAACCAACCCACACTCCTCACAGCGTCCGTCAACCAACCCACACTCCTTACAGCGTCCGTCAACCAACCCAGACTCCTGAGCAGTGAGCAACAGGGGGGGAATGGAGAAGCACACTCTGCTGACAGCCAACCCACACTCCTCACAGCGCCCGTCAACCAACCCACACTCCTCACAGCGCCCGTCAACCAACCCACACTCCTTACAGCGTCCGTCAACCAACCCAGACTCCTGAGCAGTGAGCAACAGGGGGGGAATGGAGAAGCACACTCTGCTGACAGCCAACCCCCACTCCTTACAGCGCCCGTCAACCAACCCCCACTCCTCACAGTGCCCGTCAACCAACCCCCACTCCTCACAGTGCCCGTCAACCAACCCCCACTCCTCACAGTGCCCGTCAACCAACCCCCACTCCTCACAGTGCCCGTCAACCAACCCCCACTCCTCACAGTGCCCGTCAACCAACCCCCACTCCTCACAGTGCCCGTCAACCAACCCCCACTCCTCACAGTGCCCGTCAACCAACCCACACTCCTCACAGCGCACGTCAACCAACCCACACGCCTTACAGCACCCGTCAACCAACCCACACTCCTTACAGCACCCGTCAACCAACCCACACTCCTCACAGCGCACGTCAACCAACCCACACTCCTCACAGCGTCCGTCAACCAACCCACACGCTTCACAGTGTTCGTCAACCAACCCACACGCCTCACAGCGTCCGTCAACCAACCCAGACTCCTGAGCAGTGAGCAACAGGGGGGGAATGGAGAAGCACACTCTGCTGACAGCCAACCCACACTCCTTACAGCCCCCGTCAACCAACCCACACTCCTCACAGCGCCCGTCAACCAACCCACACTCCTTACAGCACCCGTCAACCAACCCACACTCCTTACAGCGCCCGTCAACCAACCCACACGCCTTACAGCGCACGTCAACCAACCCACACTCCTCACAGCGTCCGTCAACCAACCCCCACTCCTTACAGCGCCCGTCAACCAACCCACACTCCTTACAGCGCCCGTCAACCAACCCCCACTCCTTACAGCACCCGTCAACCAACCCACACTCCTTACAGCGCCCGTCAACCAACCCACACGCCTTACAGCGCACGTCAACCAACCCACACTCCTCACAGCGTCCGTCAACCGACCCACACGCTTCACAGTGTTCGTCAACCAACCCACACGCCTCACAGCGTCCGTCAACCAACCCAGACTCCTGAGCAGTGAGCAACAGGGGGGAATGGAGAAGCACAACCCCATATCAATACTCTTGTCAAAAAAAACATATCTCTTGATTTTTTTCAGTCGTTTGTGTTTCCCGTGAAACACAGTTGCTACGCTCTGAGAGTTAGTATCAACTTGTCATCTATTAACACAGAACAGATCATTTATAGCCTACACATGAACTCATCAGCCTGCAGCGTTGTCACTTTGAAAACAATCTGAATTCAACGCTCTCCATCAGGGATCATCAACTAGATTCAGCTGCGGGATGTTTTTTTCTTGAGCAAGAAGCCCAAACAGATATAATATTTGACTAAAACAATCATTTTAAATCTTGCTTGCTATTGTATATGATCACGTGTCTCACGTGTCAACATGAAAATCATTTGGAACGGATTTACTGGTGTACAGTCTTTTATGTCCAACAATTAAAGTTTTTTTTGCTCAGAAAACTTGGGGCCAAGTTTTTCCAACCGCAGGCTGCCGTTTGGGGAATCTTGCTCTACAGGGGAGAAGAGAAAACACGGGCAGATTAAAGGACACGTGGTGGATAAAGAGGCATACTGTAAGTGATGAGAGAGTCTGGCACTGAACAGTAATGTAGACCTAAGGCTGGGTACATCATGCAGGCGAGGTGTGTGTGTGTGTAACAGTATAACTTTAGACTGTCCCCTCGCCCATACCCGGGCGCGAACCAGGGACCCTCTGCACACATCAACAACAGTCACCCACGAAGCATCGTTACCCATCGCTCCACAAAAGCCGCGGGGGCGGGGAAGGGGAACTACTACTTCAAGGTCTCAGAGCAAGTGACGTCACCGATTGAAACGCTATTTAGCGCGCACCACCGCTAACTAAGCTAGCCGTTTCACATCCGTTACATGTGTGTGTGAGTGAGTGAGTGAGTGAGTGGTGCAATTCTCTTCCTAATCATGCTCCATCACATTGAGCTCTTGTCTGTTTACTCACATTACAAGAATAACAATCAGAGATACCCCTTCCGTACATTATACTGATGGCATCAGATCTTTATGGGGATGATGATGTGTTTTAGGAGAAGGGAGAAGGTTAAAGAAGGATTTTTAAGCCTTGAGACAATCGAGACATGGATTGTGTATGTGTGCCATTCAGAGAGTGAATGGGCATGACAAAATATTCAAGTGCCTTTGAATGGGGTATGGTAGTATGTGCCAGGCAAACTGGTTTGAAGGAAGGTGTTCCTAGTGTTTAGTATACTCAGTGTATATACAGTGGGGCAAAAAAGTATTTAGTCAGCCACCAATTGTGCAAGTTCTCCCACTTAAAAAGATGAGAGAGGCCTGTACATTTTCATCATAGGTACACTTCAACTATGACAGACAAAATGAGGTAAAAAAATCCAGAAAATCACACTGGGGCTCCACGCAAGATTTCACCCCGTGGGGTCAAAATGATCACAAGAACGGTGAGCAAAGATCCCAGAACCACACGGGGGGGGGGGGGGGGGCCTAGTGAATGACTTGCAGAGAGCTGGGACCAAAGTAACAAAGCCTACCATCAGTAACACACTACGCCGCCAGGGACTCAAATCCTGCAGTGCCAGACGTGTCCCCTTGCTTAAGCCAGTACATGTCCAGGCCCGTCAGAGCATTTGGATGATCCAGAAGAAGATTAAGAGAATGTCATATGGTCAGATGAAACCAAAATATAACTTTTTGGTAAAAACTCAACCTGTCGTGTTTGGAGGACAAAGAATGCTGAGTTGCATCCAAAGAACACCATACCTACTGTGAAGCATGGGGGTGGAAACATCATGCTTTGGGGCTGTTTTTCTGCAAAGGGACCAGGACGACTGATCCGTGTAAAGGAAAGAATGAATGGGGCCATGTAACGTGAGATTTTGAGTGAAAACCTCCTTCCATCAGCAAGGGCATTGAAGATGAAATGTGGCTGTGTCTTTCAGCATGACAATGATCCCAAACACGGGCAACGGAGTGGCTTCGTAAGAAGCATTTCAAGGTCCTGGAGTGGCCTAGCCAGTCTCCAGATCTCAACCCCATAGAAAATCTTTGGAGGGAGTTGAAAGTCCGTGTTGCCCAGCAACAGCCCCAAAACATCACTGCTCTAGAGGAGATCTGCATGGAGGAATAGGCCGAAATACCAGCAACAGTGTGTGAAAACCTTGTGAAGACTTACAGAAACCATTTGACCTCTGTCATTGCCAACAAAGGGTATATAGCAAAGTATTGAGATAAACTTTTGTTATTGACCAAATACTTATTTTCCACCATAATTTGCAAATAAATTCATTAAAAATCCTACAATGTGATTTTCTGGATTTGTTTTTCTCATTTTGTCTGTCATAGTTGAAGTGTACCTATGATGAAAATTACAGGCCTCTCTCATCTTTTTAAGTGTGAGAACTTGCACAATTGGTGGCTGACTAAATACTTTTTTGCCCCACTGTAGATACAGATATACAGACTCGTAGATACACACAGTGATGAAAACCATTACTAAGGCTTGCTGAGGTCAAGTAGGAGGGGCAATCAATATGTGGGGTGGGACATTATCTTGATAAATTACCAAATGCAAAGTAGCATTGAATTCTTCTTCATTAGATTGTTGGCTCATTTATCTGCAGGTAAGAACACTGGTAACAAAAAACACTTTTCTGTTCCTTTTTTCCAAGAATCTCACTGTTCAACCTTTGGTTATAAACAGAGTTGCAACAATAAGAAACGGACTGTAAGATATTCGTATAGCTGCAATATTGAGGACCTTGGTTTTAAAGACATGGTCATGAAACCTACTTTAGATTACTTTGTATTGACAACTTTGACATATTTGAAAAGAGGAAATATCTGTTTTTCTACTCTGCCTTTAAAGGGGCAATCTGTGATTACATTTATTTACTTTTAAATGAACACTGAGTGTCTGAAACATTAGGCACACCTTCCTAATATTGAGTTGCACCCCCTTTCGCCCCCCAAACAGCCTCAATTCGTCAGGGAATGGACTCTACAAGGTGTCGAAAGTGTTCCACAGGGATGCTGCCCCATGTTGACTCCAATGCTTCCCACAGTTGTGTTAAGTTTGCTGGATGTCCTTTGGGTGGTGGACCACTCTTGAAACTGTTGAGCGTTTAAAAAAAACAGCAGTGTTGCAGTTCTTGACACACTCAAACTGGTGAGCCTGGCACATACTAACATACCGTGTTTGATCTCGTCTTGCCCATTCACCCTCTGAATGGCACACATACACAATCCATGTCTCAATTGTCACAAAGCATAAAAACCTTCTTTAACATGCCTCCTTCCCCTTCATCTATACTGATTGAAGTGGATTTAACAAGTTACATCAATAAGGGATCATAGCTTTCTTCTGGGTTCACCTGGTCAGTCCATGTCATGGAAAGAGAAGGTGTTCATAATGTTTTGTACACTGTGTTCTGTATAGCCATTGATTCTGCAAGAATATAACTTAACCTCATGAGATCAGTTCAACTGTCTTACCCCATCAGAACCCAACATATAAGCTTGTTTTATTATTTTGTTTGTAAGCAATGTTATTGTAATGTAAACCATCACTGTATACCCTCAAAACACGGTTAAAACTATAATTGTGATGTAATGGATGGTCAGTCTGTCTATGAATTGGATAAGGGGTTACATTTCTCCAGCCCTATTCCTCAGCTGTTTACCGAAACAGTGGCGGGTGGTATAAAATAAAGGGTCCCTACAGATTACAGAAGGAAAGAATAGTATAAATACAGTGTAATACACTCTTCTAATAAAATCTATGGTTTGGTATAAATAAAGCATGAATGACTGACAGTAATGAATGAACACATTAATAAATGATAGACTCGTGCGAGTGAAAAGCGTCGTGAAGACTTGATATGAATTGAGCACCAGCAGTCAAACATGGAGTGGAGAAGTGCTTACCACGTTCGGCCACTAGGTGTCAGTATTTTCACCACTTAGGCTACAGTTTAGTCTTGGAATCCGGCACTGAAGTTGCCGCGGAATGGGACAGACGCGCAAAGTGATGGAAGACGATGCAGGGCTATAAAAGTGTAGCTGCGTGTCGTGGCAGAATAATTGAACTTGGGCACTCAGAAGAGGACCAAGCTACAACAGGTGAAATAGAAGTTTCAGCTGCGCAAAGACGGCTACTATGGAGCGCAAACCTGAGATGTATTACGAGACTGAGAGAAGGTGAAGAGATACGATAAAATGATAAGAAATGAAAGCGGTCTGACGAACGGTTCTTCAGTGGCCCCCCACGACACTAACCTGAATCGCCCTCCATGGGTTGCGACAACTTTGGGATGCTTTCTGATTTTCACCATTGTCGTTGATATTTTGGGCAACCTCTTGGTCATTATCTCCGTGTACAGAAACAAAAAACTCAGAAACGCAGGTAAGTCAAAGTAGCCTAACCCAATAAAACGTATGTATTTTGAAAAGCATACTGCCATTTGCTGTAGTCTTTTACAACAAAAGGAAACTTATTTGTCTATCTTCATTTCTTAGTTGTATCACCCTGTTGCAGGAGAACTTTCCTGTAATGCAGGAAATTAAAAACTTGTAGTGTATTTAAGGTTTAAAAAGGCTTCTGAAGTTTGTAATTTCCCCTTTGATATTTCAGACATGATTTTCTCTTACTTTTTTGTTGGGGTTGCTACATTCTCCGTAAATTCATTATAATTCACATAACCCACACTTCCTGTTGCTGCAGGATTATTTTCTTGCTTTAGCAAACTGGCTCAAATTAAGATCCTACATCTGTATTCTGCATAAGTACAAGCCACAGAGATGTCCTGTGGATGTCCTGCCTTGCCGGCCCTGGGCATAAGCGACATAGGCGGTCGCAGAGGGCCCTCGACAGACCCTCACTTAGGAACTCAGTCTGTTGAGCGTTAGAATAGTAAAATACACAAGGTGCAATTTCATCAGCAGTGTTCCTCGTGTTATGTCAGTCACTGACAGTCACTCAATTAGCCCATGTCAGCAAAAAAAAATGAGATTGGTAAATTAGTCTACCCAGCTATCTAAACTTGTAGTAATCATGGACGAATTTCTGACCGGGCACGTATCAAGGGCCCGGTCCTCTACATTCTAAAATTAATTTCCTGCAATGCTACACATTTTACAACGGGGTGTAGAGAAAATGTTGCAGTTTTAAAACAACTCTTCTCAAATTCTATACATTTTGCCATGGCTTATGCCATGTTAATATGATATCTGATTCAGAGTGACCTTTCATTCTCTTCTCATTATTGTAACCTCATTCTGTTCAGCATCACAGAGCAGATGTTTTAAATGTGTTTATTTATTGAACTAGGCAAGTCAGTTAAGAACAAATTCTTATTTATAATGACTGCCTACCCTGGCAACGCCGGGCCAATTGTGCACCGCCCTATGGTATTCTCAATCACAGCCAGATGTGATGCAGCCAAGATTCGAACCAGGTACTGCAGTGACACTTCTTGCACTGAGATGCGGTGTCTGTGCCACTCGGGAGAAAATCTATCATCATTACTGTAACCTCATTCTGTTCACCTTCACAGAAAAAATCTATCCTCATTACTGTAACCTCATTCTGTTCAGCATCACGGAGTAGATCTATCCTCATTACTGTAACCTCATTCTGTTCAGCATCACAGAGTAGATCTATCCTCATTACTGTCACTTTATTCTGTTCAGCTTCACAGAGTAGATCTATCCTCATTACTGTCACTTTATTCTATTCATCTTCACAGAGTAGATCTATCCTCATTACTGTCACTTTATTCTGTTGAGCATCACAGAGTAGATCTAGCCTCATTACTGTAACCTCATTCTGTTCAGCATCACAGAGAAAATCTATCCTCATTACTGTCACTTTATTCTGTTCAGCTTCACAGAGTAGATCTATCCTCATTACTGTAACCTCATTCTGTTCAGCATCACAGAGAAAATCTATCCTCATTACTGTCACTTTATTCTGTTCAGCATCACAGAGTAGATCTATCCTCATTACTGTAACCTCATTCTGTTCAGCATCACAGAGAAAATCTATCCTCATTACTGTCACTTTATTCTGTTCAGCTTCACAGAGTAGATCTATCCTCATTACTGTCGCCTTATTCTGTTCAACATCACAGACAATGTTCCCTCAAAAAAACGTTGGTACTGAGAAAATGTTAGGTCTGCTGAGCGCAAACTCGAACAGTGTGAAAATTCTGTGCAACTTCCAGCATGGGTTTACTTTGAACACTGAAGCTGTACCCGCTTTAAGTTACAGTTTGAACAGTAGTCAAGTAGGCTACTGTAGCTATTTTATCATAATGTAGTGGCTGGTAGGCCTACAATGGAGAAAATGCATCCCATAGCATTTTAATATGTAAATAGCTGTTATATCATTCAGGTAACATTCCATGAGACTTTTGGGGGAAAAAACCATACAGGGCTTGAGATTAACCTGTTTATCCACTTGTTCTTCATATAAAGGAGGTGACTGAAAATGTTGTTGTGTTGTTTGATGCAAGAAACACTTTACAAAATAAAATGCATCATTATTCCCATACCATTGTTACAGAGAATCAGAGAAATGATGCTACCCTCTGCCTATTGGCTACTTAGCTTATTCAAGCCTCTCTCAAAATACAACACTGCCCCTTTAAGACAAAAAAAACTCTTTACCTGACTCGCATTCAAAGATGTCTAGAAGTGTACATGTTTTGTGCTCTTGAAGGAGCAATCACTCCCCCATTGCTGATTACAAATTATCTATAACTGGGCTAATAACTCGCTATCTAGCAAAGGATATGAAGAAATGTGCACACGTGGCCACATGCAGCTCTTGTGCTTATGCTGTAAACACAGTCCAGTTCAAAGTGAATGGCCACAGATCCATATATGGCAATGTTCTATTTGCATATATGCCTCCTGCAGCTTTGATTGGTTATGGCATTTTGTTTTGGTATGTTGCATTGAAAGTGGCTAATATTGCGTTGAATCGATCACAATTCCCACAGTAAAAGGAAACATTGATAGTGCTAACTAATGGGGAAAACTCTAGAAAGTTAAGTGAAGTTCAACCTCATAATTCTCTGTGCAGGCTGATATTTCTTCTGCGCGGCAGTCCCGGGGGAGCTGAGGGAACATTGATCACAGAGTAGATTTATCCTCATTACTGTAACCTTATTCTGTTCTAAATCACAGAGAAGATATGAGTGATGTGTGAAACAGGCTAGCTACTGTGTACGGTCACACTGCATTATACAGACAGGTGTGTGTTGTTGTGGAGGCTCAAGTGGCAATTTAATGATCCTCTAGATTAAAAATCACTTTGCAAAAGGGCAACATTGACTGGTATTGGTGCAGGTACTGTAGTGCTGTAAGTGTCATGAGTAGGGTTGCAAAATGCCGAGAACTTTCAATAAATTCACTGGTTTTCCAGAAATCTTGGTGGGGGGATTTCTGGTAAACCAGGTAATTTATTGAAAGTTCCTGAAAGATTGTAACCCTAGTTGTAAAGCCAACATTTATTCTGTAGAGCTGCTGTTATTTTATTCCATGTCCTTTTCATTTGAGTTAACCTTCATTGTTGGAACCTTGGGTTACCACATGAACGGAACACAATCGTATTGCTGCTTAGGCCACTATTTTTAGCAGCAGCAGGTAATTGGCTCCTTATCAAACAGATCAATAAAATCTAAATGTACACATGTTATTGCAGGTGCAGCAAAATGTTTATGTTTGTAGCTCCAACAGTCAGCAATATCTAGCAATACAATAACAATGCAATAACAATAAAATAACAATACAATAACAATGCAATAACAATGCAATAACAATGCAATAACAATACAATAACAATACAATAACAATACAATAACAATACAATAACAATATAATAACAATACAATAACAATACAATAACAATACAATAACAATGCAATAACAATGCAATAACAATGCAATAACAATACAATAACAATACAATAACAATACAATAACAATGCAATAACAATACAATAACAATACAATAACAATACAATAACAATGCAATAACAATGCAATAACAATACAATGACAATACAATAACAATGCAATAACAATACAATAACAATGCAATAACAATGCAATAACAATACAATAACAATACAATAACAATGCAATAACAATACAATAACAATACAATAACAATGCAATAACAATGCAATAACAATACAATAACAATACAATAACAATGCAATAACAATACAATAACAATACAATAACAATACAATAACAATGCAATAACAATAAAATAACAATACAATAACAATACAATAACAATAAAATAACAATACAATAACAATACAATAACAATACAATAACAATAAAATAACAATACAATAACAATAACATAACAATACAATAACAATACAATAACAATACAATAACAATAAAATAACAATACAATAACAATACAATAACAATAAAATAACAATACAATAACAATATTATAGCAATACAATAACAATACAATAACAATAAAATAACACCACAATAACAATACAATAACAATAAAATAACAATACAATAACAATACAATAACAATACAATAACAATAAAATAACAATACAATAACAATACAATAACAATACAATAACAATAAAATAACAATACAATAACAATACAATAACAATAAAATAACAATACAATAACAATACAATAACAATAAAATAACAATACAATAACAATACAATAACAATAAAATAACAATACAATAACAATAAAATAACAATACAATAACAATACAATAATACTACAATAACAATAAAATAACAATACAATAACAATAAAATAACAATACAATAACAATACAATAACAATACAATAACAATAAAATAATACAATAACAATACAATAACAATACAATAACAATAAAATAACAATACAATAACAATAAAATAACAATACAATAACAATACAATAATACTACAATAACAATAAAATAACAATACAATAACAATAAAATAACAATACAATAACAATACAATAATACTACAATAACAATAAAATAACAATACAATAACAATAAAATAACAATACAATAACAATACAATAACAATACAATAACAATACAATAACAATAACAATACAATAACAATAAAATAACAATACAATAACAATAAAATAACAATACAATAACAATACAATAACAATACAATAACAATACAATAACAATAACAATACACACATAATACATAAAAAGAAAAAGGGATAAAGACCTCCGAACGAGCAACATCATAACAAGCAACATCATAACAAGCAACATCATAACAAGCAACATCATAACAAGCAACATCATAACAAGCAACATCATAACAAGCAACATTGGACCCAGACGATAGTTTCTCTTGTGTCGTGTTCGTGGAGGGGTTATCGCTGGTGCTACCACCAAACGTTCTGGTACCCTCCTCCTCTGCCAGTTAGACAGGATGGCTTCGTGTTGATAATTTTCTGGCCTGGGGAGTCACCTTCGCTACAAAGTACAGTCACAGTTTAATCTATAAATGTATTCATATTGCATTCTTTAATCTGCACCAAAGGGGGAATGGCAGCCTCCAGATTATTCATGAGTGCTTTATAACATAACGTTTAGATATAAATACAGTCACTTTATGGTTTATTTATTTAGGAGAATATACAGTATATGTGCATAATGTATTGTAGAGCCTACATGCTGTTAACTCTGACTGTGACTCCTGGATACTGAAACACCAGCTCTCCATGACATAGACTGACCAGGTGAGTCCAGTTCAATGCTATCCCTAATATATATGCAACCAATACAGTACTTACCTGGAATGAATATAAATTGTTGCCAATTACCATAAAGTTAAGTGCTTAAATATAACGTACTGATAAGCACGGAGAAAATTGAATTGCCCGTTTAAAGTCAGCTAAATATTTTCTGATATTGTAAAAATTATTGTCAGCAATTTTAGAAGTGTTTGTAAATTTAGTGCAGGAGGGAGTATAGTAGTAGCCTCAAATTACATTTTTGCAATTGTCTCTCTCTCCTCCACGTCTCTCTCTCCCTCCCCCACGTCTCTCCCTCTCCCCCCACGCCTCTCTCTCTCCCCCACGTCTCTCTCTCTCCCTCCCCCACGCCTCGCTCTCTCTCCCAATGCCTCCCTTTCTCTCTCCCTCCCACACCTCTCTCTCCCCACGCCTCTCTCTCCCCACACATCGCTCTCTCTCCCCACACCTCGCTCTCTCTCGCCACTCCTCGCTCTCTCTCCCAATGCCTCCCTCTCTCTGCCTCCCACGCCTCTCTCTCTCTCTCCCCACGCCTCTCTCTCCCCACACCTCGCTCTCTCTCCCCACGCCTCTCTCTCTCTCTCCCCCACGCCTCTCTCTCTTTCCCCCACGCCTCACTCTCTCTCTGCCTGCCACGCCTCTCTCTCCCCTATGCCTCGCTCTCTCTCTCCCCCACGCCTCTCTCTCTCTCTCCCCCACGCCTCTCTCTCTCTCCCCCATTCCTCGCTCTCTCTCTGCCTCCCACGCCTCTCTCTCTCCCCCACGCCTCTCTCTCTCTGCCTCCCATGCCTCTCTCTCTCTCTCCCCACGCCTCTTTCTCTCCTCCACGCCTCGCTCTCACCCCCATGCCTCTTTCTCTCCCTCTCTCACTCCCCACGCCTCTCTCTCCCCCACGCCTCTCTCTCTCCCCCACGCCTCACTCTATCTCCCTCTCTCTCTCTCTGCCTCCCACGCCTCTCTCTCTCTCCCAATGCCTCCCTCTCTCTCCCTCTCTCTGCCTCCCATGCCTCGCTCTCTCTCCCAATGCCTCCCTCTCTTTCGCTCTCTCTGCCTCCCACGCCTCTCTTTCTCTCTTCCCACGACTCTCTCTCTCCCCACTCCTCTCTCTCTCTCTCCCTTTCTCTCTCTCTGCCTCCCACGCCTCTCTCACTCTCCCCCACGCCTCGCTCTCTCTCTGCCTCCCACACCTCTCCCTCTCTCTCCCCACGCTTCGCTCTCTCTCTGCCTCCCATGCCGCTCTCTCTCTCTGCCTCCCACGCCTCTCTCTCTCTCCCCCACGCCTCTCTCTCAGCCTCCCATGCCTCTCTCTCTCTCTCCCCACGCCTCTCTCTCTCCTCCACGACTCGCTCTCACCCCCACACCTCTTTCTCTCCCTCTCTCACTCCCCACGCCTCTCTCTCTCCCCCACGCCTCTCTCTCTCCCCCACGCTTCACTCTATCTCCCTCTCTCTCTCTCTCTGCCTCCCACGCCTCTCTCTCTCTCCCAATGCCTCCCTCTCTCTCCCTCTCTCTGCCTCCCATGTCTCGCTCTCTCTCCCAATGCCTCCCTCTCTTTCGCTCTCTCTGCCTCCCACGCCTCTCTTTCTCTCTTCCCACGACTCTCTCTCTCCCCACTCCTCTCTCTCTCTCTCCCTTTCTCTCTCTCTGCCTCCCACGCCTCTCTCACTCTCCCCCACGCCTCGCTCTCTCTCTGCCTCCCACACCTCTCCCTCTCTCTCCCCACGCTGCTCTCTCTCTCCCCCCACGCCTCTCTCTCCCCCAACGCCTCTCTCTCCCCCCACGCCCCTCTCTCTCTCCCCCACACCTCTCTCTCTCTTTCTGTCTCCCACACCTCGCTCTATCCCCCACACATCACTCTCTCTCTGTCTCCCTCTCTCTCTCCCATGCCTCGCTCTTTCTCTCTGTCTGTCTCTCTCCCTCGCTCTCCCTATCGCCCTCTCCTTTTTCTGTCTCAGTCTGTCTGTCTCTCTATCACTCTCTGTCTCCCATGTCTCTCTCTTTCTCTCTTTTTCTCTTTCGCTCTCCCTCTCTCTTTCCAGAACGTTCACAAATAGGTCCGGTATCACATCATCAACTTGTATTGATCACATTTTTACTAACATGGCTGAACATTGTTCTAAAGCTGTATCAGTGGCACTAGGTTACAGTGATCATAACTTGGTTGCACTCACTAGGAAAACTAAAATACCAAAGGCTTCCCCTAAGGTAATCTAGCGAAGGTCCTATAGAGGGTTCAATCAAGACTCATTTGTGGATGAGATTAAGAATGTGCAATGGTTAGAAGTGTGTAGTAAGGATGATCCTGAAATGTCACTAAGTTTGTTTAAACATTTATGAAGTAAAGGGTGATGAAACGAACTGTGGAGAACGTTGAACGTGATTATGGGTAGGAATTCGAACATGTCCGGCTCTTTTGTTGAATCAGAGGCTATATTTATTACAAAATCAAACGACATCGCAAAACTACTTTAGTAGTACGGCCTTAGCACAAATGACAGATGATTGGTTAAAGAGTATGGATGACAGGAAGTTAGTTGGTGCTGTGTTGATAGATTTCAGTGCTGCTTTTGATGTTATTGATCATAAACTGTCACTAGATAAACTCAAACGTTATGGTTTTAAGTCTGCAGCTCTATCCTGGATGGAAAGCTATCTATCCAGGAGAAGATAAAAACTGTTCTTTAATGGTAGCTTTTCAAAAAGTAAAGATATACACTGTGGTGTTCCTCAAGGAAGCTGCCTAGGCCCACTTCTCTACTCTTATCTTTACTAATGATTTACCTTCAGTAATGAACAAAGCAGGAGTGGTAATGTATGCTGAGGACTCTACAATGCATCCGCATTATATCCGAATGTAATGCGCTAAAAGATGTACTGAGTAGTGAACTAAGAATGGTGGGTTGATATGAACAAATTGGTGTTGAACATTTCTAAAACTAAATGTATTGTATTTGGTTGAAGATATTTGCTTGCTGATGACCCCCAATTGAATTTGTTGATGAATAGAATGCATGTAGAGCAAACGAAAAATGTTAACTACTAGTTGTCATGTTGGATGCAGCTTTATCATGGTCAGAACACATACATAATATTGTTATTAAGATGGGTATGGGAATTGCTGTTACAAGAAAATTTTCAGAGTATGTAACATCTAACACTCTGAATCAGGTGATTCAATCCCTGGTCCTATCACACTTAGAGTACTATCCAGTTATATGGTTAATCCCTGGTCCTATCACACTTAGAGTACTGTCCAGTTATATGGTCAATCCCTGGTCCTATCACACTTAGAGTACTGTCCGGTTATATGGTTTATCCCTGGTCCTATCACACTTAGAGTACTGTCCGGTTATATGGTCAATCCCTGGTCCTATCACACTTAGATTACTGTCCGGTTATATGGTCAATCCCTGGTCCTATCACATTTAGAGTACCGTCCAGTTATATGGTCAATCACTGGTCCTATCACACTTAGAGTACTGTCCGGTTATGTGGTTTATCCCTGGTCCTATCACACTTAGAGTACTGTCCAGTTATATGGTTTATCCCTGGTTCTATCACACTTAGAGTACTGTCTGGTTATATGGTCAATCCCTGGTCCTATCACACTTAGAGTACTGTCTGGTTATATGGTCAATCCCTGGTCCTATCACACTTAGAGTACTGTCTGGTTATATGGTCAATCCCTGGTCCTATCACACTTAGAGTACTGTCTGGTTATATGGTTTATCCCTGGTCCTATCACACTTAGAGTACTGTCTGGTTATATGGTCAATCACTGGTCCTATCACACTTAGAGTACTGTCTGGTTATATGGTCAATCCCTGGTTCTATCACACTTAGAGTACTGTCCGGTTATATGGTCAATCCCTGGTCCTATCACACTTAGAGTACTGTCCAGTTATATGGTCAATCCCTGGTCCTATCACACTTAGAGTACTGTCCGGTTATATGGTTTATCCCTGGTCCTATCACACTTAGAGTACTGTCTGGTTATATGGTTTATCCCTGGTCCTATCACACTTAGAGTACTGTCCAGTTATATGGTCAATCCCTGGTCCTATCACACTTAGAGTACTGTCTGGTTATATGGTCAATCACTGGTCCTATCACACTTAGAGTACTGTCTGGTTATATGGTCAATCACTGGTCCTATCACACTTAGAGTACTGTCTGGTTATATGGTCAATCACTGGTCCTATCACACTTAGAGTACTGTCTGGTTATATGGTCAATCCCTGGTCCTATCACACTTAGAGTACTGTCCAGTTATATGGTCAATCACTGGTCCTATCACACTTAGAGTACTGTCTGGTTATATGGTTTATCCCTGGTCCTATCACACTTAGAGTACTGTCTGGTTATATGGTCAATCCCTGGTCCTATCACACTTAGAGTACTCTCCGGTTATATGGTTTATCCCTGGTCCTATCACACTTAGAGTACTGTCTGGTTATATGGTCAATCCCTGGTCCTATCACACTTAGAGTACTGTCTGGTTATATGGTCAATCCCTGGTCCTATCACACTTAGAGTACTGTCCAGTTATATGGTCAATCCCTGGTCCTATCACACTTAGAGTACTGTCCAGTTATATGGTCAATCACTGGTCCTATCACACTTAGAGTACTGCCTGGTCCTATCACACTTAGAGTACTGTCTGGTTATATGGTCAATCCCTGGTCCTATCACACTTAGAGTACTGTCTGGTTATATGGTCAATCCCTGGTCCTATCACACTTAGATTACTGTCCGGTTATATGGTCAATCCCTGGTCCTATCACATTTAGAGTACCGTCCAGTTATATGGTCAATCACTGGTCCTATCACACTTAGAGTACTGTCCGGTTATGTGGTTTATCCCTGGTCCTATCACACTTAGAGTACTGTCCAGTTATATGGTTTATCCCTGGTTCTATCACACTTAGAGTACTGTCTGGTTATATGGTCAATCCCTGGTCCTATCACACTTAGAGTACTGTCTGGTTATATGGTCAATCCCTGGTCCTATCACACTTAGAGTACTGTCTGGTTATATGGTCAATCCCTGGTCCTATCACACTTAGAGTACTGTCTGGTTATATGGTTTATCCCTGGTCCTATCACACTTAGAGTACTGTCTGGTTATATGGTCAATCACTGGTCCTATCACACTTAGAGTACTGTCTGGTTATATGGTCAATCCCTGGTTCTATCACACTTAGAGTACTGTCCGGTTATATGGTCAATCCCTGGTCCTATCACACTTAGAGTACTGTCCAGTTATATGGTCAATCCCTGGTCCTATCACACTTAGAGTACTGTCCGGTTATATGGTTTATCCCTGGTCCTATCACACTTAGAGTACTGTCTGGTTATATGGTTTATCCCTGGTCCTATCACACTTAGAGTACTGTCCAGTTATATGGTCAATCCCTGGTCCTATCACACTTAGAGTACTGTCTGGTTATATGGTCAATCACTGGTCCTATCACACTTAGAGTACTGTCTGGTTATATGGTCAATCACTGGTCCTATCACACTTAGAGTACTGTCTGGTTATATGGTCAATCACTGGTCCTATCACACTTAGAGTACTGTCTGGTTATATGGTCAATCCCTGGTCCTATCACACTTAGAGTACTGTCCAGTTATATGGTCAATCACTGGTCCTATCACACTTAGAGTACTGTCTGGTTATATGGTTTATCCCTGGTCCTATCACACTTAGAGTACTGTCTGGTTATATGGTCAATCCCTGGTCCTATCACACTTAGAGTACTCTCCGGTTATATGGTTTATCCCTGGTCCTATCACACTTAGAGTACTGTCTGGTTATATGGTCAATCCCTGGTCCTATCACACTTAGAGTACTGTCTGGTTATATGGTCAATCCCTGGTCCTATCACACTTAGAGTACTGTCCAGTTATATGGTCAATCCCTGGTCCTATCACACTTAGAGTACTGTCCAGTTATATGGTCAATCACTGGTCCTATCACACTTAGAGTACTGCCTGGTCCTATCACACTTAGAGTACTGTCTGGTTATATGGTCAATCCCTGGTCCTATCACACTTAGAGTACTGTCTGGTTATATGGTCAATCCCTGGTCCTATCACACTTAGAGTACTGTCCAGTTATATGGTCAATCCCTGGTCCTATCACACTTAGAGTACTGTCTGGTTATATGGTCAATCCCTGGTCCTATCACACTTAGAGTACTGCCTGGTCCTATCACACTTAGAGTACTGTCTGGTTATATGGTCAATCCCTGGTCCTATCACACTTAGAGTACTGCCTGGTCCTATAACACTTAGAGTACTGTCTGGTTAAATGGTCAATCCCTGGTCCTATCACACTTAGAGTACTGTCCAGTTATATGGTCAATCCCTGGTCCTATCACACTTTGAGTACTGTCTGGTCCTATCACACTTAGAGTACTGTCTGGTTATATGGTACATCCCTGGTCCTATCACACTTAGAGTACTGTCCAGTTATATGGTCAATCCCTGGTCCTATCACACTTAGAGTACTGTCTGGTCCTATCACACTTAGAGTACTGTCCAGTTATATGGTCAATCCCTGGTCCTATCACACTTAGAGTACTGTCTGGTCCTATCACACTTAGAGTACTGTCTGGTTATATGGTCAATCCCTGGTCCTATCACACTTAGAGTACTGTCCAGTTATATGGTCAATCCCTGGTCCTATCACACTTAGAGTACTGTCTGGTCCTATCACACTTACAGTACTGTCTGGTTATATGGTTTATCCCTGGTTCTATCACACTTAGAGTACTGTCCAGTTATATGGTCAATCCCTGGTCCTATCACACTTAGAGTACTGTCTGGTTATATGGTCAATCCCTGGTCCTATCACACTTAGAGTACTGTCTGGTTATATGGTTTATCCCTGGTTCTATCACACTTAGAGTACTGTCCAGTTATATGGTCAATCCCTGGTCCTATCACACTTAGAGTACTGTCTGGTTATATGGTCAATCCCTGGTCCTATCACACTTAGAGTACTTTCCAGTTATATGGTCAATCCCTGGTCCTATCACACTTAGAGTACTGTCTGGTCCTATCACACTTAGAGTACTGTCTGGTTATATGGTCAATCCCTGGTTCTATCACACTTAGAGTACTGTCTGGTTATATGGTTTATCCCTGGTCCTATCACACTTAGAGTACTGTCTGGTTATATGGTTCATCCCTGGTCCTATCACACTTAGAGTACTGTCTGGTTATATGGTCAATCCCTGGTCCTATCACACTTAGAGTACTGCCTGGTCCTATCACACTTAGAGTACTGTCTGGTTATATGGTCAATCCCTGGTCCTATCACACTTAGAGTACTGCCTGGTCCTATAACACTTAGAGTACTGTCTGGTTAAATGGTCAATCCCTGGTCCTATCACACTTAGAGTACTGTCCAGTTATATGGTCAATCCCTGGTCCTATCACACTTTGAGTACTGTCTGGTCCTATCACACTTAGAGTACTGTCTGGTTATATGGTACATCCCTGGTCCTATCACACTTAGAGTACTGTCCAGTTATATGGTCAATCCCTGGTCCTATCACACTTAGAGTACTGTCTGGTCCTATCACACTTAGAGTACTGTCCAGTTATATGGTCAATCCCTGGTCCTATCACACTTAGAGTACTGTCTGGTCCTATCACACTTAGAGTACTGTCTGGTTATATGGTCAATCCCTGGTCCTATCACACTTAGAGTACTGTCTGGTTATATGGTTTATCCCTGGTTCTATCACACTTAGAGTACTGTCCAGTTATATGGTCAATCCCTGGTCCTATCACACTTAGAGTACTGTCTGGTTATATGGTCAATCCCTGGTCCTATCACACTTAGAGTACTGTCTGGTTATATGGTTTATCCCTGGTTCTATCACACTTAGAGTACTGTCCAGTTATATGGTCAATCCCTGGTCCTATCACACTTAGAGTACTGTCTGGTTATATGGTCAATCCCTGGTCCTATCACACTTAGAGTACTTTCCAGTTATATGGTCAATCCCTGGTCCTATCACACTTAGAGTACTGTCTGGTCCTATCACACTTAGAGTACTGTCTGGTTATATGGTTTATCCCTGGTTCTATCACACTTAGAGTACTGTCTGGTTATATGGTTTATCCCTGGTCCTATCACACTTAGAGTACTGTCTGATTATATGGTTCATCCCTGGTCCTATCACACTTAGAGTACTGTCTGGTTATATGGTCAATCCCTGGTCCTATCACACTTAGAGTACTGTCTGGTCCTATCACACTTAGAGTACTGTCTGGTTATATGGTCAATCACTGGTCCTATCACACTTAGAGTACTGTCTGGTTATATGGTCAATCCCTGGTCCTATCACACTTAGAGTACTGTCTGGTTATATGGTCAATCCCTGGTCCTATCACACTTAGAGTACTGTCTGGTCCTATCACACTTAGAGTACTGTCTGGTTATATGGTCAATCCCTGGTCCTATCACACTTAGAGTACTGTCTGGTTATATGGTCAATCCCTGGTCCTATCACACTTAGAGTACTGTCTGGTTATATGGTTTATCCCTGGTCCTATCACACTTAGAGTACTGTCTGGTTATATGGTCAATCACTGGTCCTATCACACTTAGAGTACTGTCTGGTTATATGGTCAATCCCTGGTTCTATCACACTTAGAGTACTGTCCGGTTATATGGTCAATCCCTGGTCCTATCACACTTAGAGTACTGTCCAGTTATATGGTCAATCCCTGGTCCTATCACACTTAGAGTACTGTCCGGTTATATGGTCAATCCCTGGTCCTATCACACTTAGAGTACTGTCCAGTTATATGGTCAATCCCTGGTCCTATCACACTTAGAGTACTGTCCAGTTATATGGTCAATCCCTGGTCCTATCACACTTAGAGTACTGTCTGGTTATATGGTTTATCCCTGGTCCTATCACACTTAGAGTACTGTCTGGTTATATGGTTTATCTCTGGTCCTATCACACTTAGAGTACTGTCCAGTTATATGGTCAATCCCTGGTCCTATCACACTTAGAGTACTGTCTGGTTATATGGTCAATCACTGGTCCTATCACACTTAGAGTACTGTCTGGTTATATGGTCAATCACTGGTCCTATCACACTTAGAGTACTGTCTGGTTATATGGTCAATCACTGGTCCTATCACACTTAGAGTACTGTCTGGTTATATGGTCAATCCCTGGTCCTATCACACTTAGAGTACTGTCCAGTTATATGGTCAATCACTGGTCCTATCACACTTAGAGTACTGTCTGGTTATATGGTCAATCCCTGGTCCTATCACACTTAGAGTACTCTCCGGTTATATGGTTTATCCCTGGTCCTATCACACTTAGAGTACTGTCTGGTTATATGGTCAATCCCTGGTCCTATCACACTTAGAGTACTGTCTGGTTATATGGTCAATCCCTGGTCCTATCACACTTAGAGTACTGTCCAGTTATATGGTCAATCCCTGGTCCTATCACACTTAGAGTACTGTCCAGTTATATGGTCAATCCCTGGTCCTATCGCACTTAGAGTACTGTCCAGTTATATGGTCAATCCCTGGTCCTATCACACTTAGAGTACTCTCCAGTTATATGGTCAATCACTGGTCCTATCACACTTAGAGTACTGCCTGGTCCTATCACACTTAGAGTACTGTCTGGTTATATGGTCAATCCCTGGTCCTATCACACTTAGAGTACTGTCTGGTTATATGGTCAATCCCTGGTCCTATCACACTTAGAGTACTGTCCAGTTATATGGTCAATCCCTGGTCCTATCACACTTAGAGTACTGTCTGGTTATATGGTCAATCCCTGGTCCTATCACACTTAGAGTACTGCCTGGTCCTATCACACTTAGAGTACTGTCTGGTTATATGGTCAATCCCTGGTCCTATCACACTTAGAGTACTGCCTGGTCCTATAACACTTAGAGTACTGTCTGGTTATATGGTCAATCCCTGGTCCTATCACACTTAGAGTACTGTCCAGTTATATGGTCAATCCCTGGTCCTATCACACTTAGAGTACTGTCTGGTCCTATCACACTTAGAGTACTGTCTGGTTATATGGTCAATCCCTGGTCCTATCACACTTAGAGTACTGTCCAGTTATATGGTCAATCCCTGGTCCTATCACACTTAGAGTACTGTCTGGTCCTATCACACTTAGAGTACTGTCCAGTTATATGGTCAATCCCTGGTCCTATCACACTTAGAGTACTGTCTGGTCCTATCACACTTAGAGTACTGTCTGGTTATATGGTCAATCCCTGGTCCTATCACACTTAGAGTACTGTCCAGTTATATGGTCAATCCCTGGTCCTATCACACTTAGAGTACTGTCTGGTCCTATCACACTTAGAGTACTGTCTGGTTATATGGTTTATCCCTGGTTCTATCACACTTAGAGTACTGTCCAGTTATATGGTCAATCCCTGGTCCTATCACACTTAGAGTACTGTCTGGTTATATGGTCAATCCCTGGTCCTATCACACTTAGAGTACTGTCTGGTTATATGGTTTATCCCTGGTTCTATCACACTTAGAGTACTGTCCAGTTATATGGTCAATCCCTGGTCCTATCACACTTAGAGTACTGTCTGGTTATATGGTCAATCCCTGGTCCTATCACACTTAGAGTACTTTCCAGTTATATGGTCAATCCCTGGTCCTATCACACTTAGAGTACTGTCTGGTCCTATCACACTTAGAGTACTGTCTGGTTATATGGTTTATCCCTGGTTCTATCACACTTAGAGTACTGTCTGGTTATATGGTTTATCCCTGGTCCTATCACACTTAGAGTACTGTCTGGTTATATGGTTCATCCCTGGTCCTATCACACTTAGAGTACTGTCTGGTTATATGGTCAATCACTGGTCCTATCACACTTAGAGTACTGTCTGGTTATATGGTCAATCCCTGGTCCTATCACACTTAGAGTACTGTCTGGTTATATGGTCAATCCCTGGTCCTATCACACTTAGAGTACTGTCTGGTCCTATCACACTTAGAGTACTGTCTGGTTATATGGTCAATCCCTGGTCCTATCACACTTAGAGTACTGTCTGGTTATATGGTCAATCCCTGGTCCTATCACACTTAGAGTACTGTCTGGTCCTATCACACTTAGAGTACTGTCTGGTTATATGGTCATCTGCAGCAAAGAAACATATAAAAAAGCTCCAAATCACCCGAAACAGGGCTGCCAGATTAGCTCTTCATTGCTCTATCCGTATAAAGGTTAAATAAACAAATTAAACATGCATAACCACCAAACCAGACAGGTAAATTCAGGGCATCTAAGACAACCCAAGCCAAGGACAAATCATCTTAAATCTACAGTTTTATATAGAGCCATAGCTGAATGGAACTCTTTACCAATCCATATTTCTCAGGTAAAAAAGTAAATCAACCATGAAGAAAAAAATTAAAGAACATCTAATGAGATAGACCATATGACTGGACAGGAAATAGAAATAACGTCTAATGAGATAGACCATATGACTGGACAGAAAATAGAAAGAACATCTAATGTGATAGACCATATGACTGGACAGGAAATAGAAAGTATCAACTGAATGTTAAATGTGTTTCCTGTCAGGTATTTTAATTGTCTGTATTGTCTACTTGTTAAATGTTTGTAAAGTCATAATTTGTAATTGTTTGTAATGTCTTATTAATTGGTGTTGGACCCCAGGAAGATTAGCTAACGTTAAGGCATTAGCTAATGGGGATCCTAATAAAAATTCACAAATTCTCTCTCTTTCTCTGCATATGAGAGACAAGGAGTGGCAGAGGTCATTATGGTTTTGTTCTTGTGTCTTTACATGTATTTCATTGATTCACTCATCGATCCCGTGGCCATGTGACATTAGACCTGGAGGTAAGGTCTAGCAGTATTTCCCATCTGGACAGCTACACTTCATTAACTGAATGAGACCTTATAAGACAATGTTATTTTCTCAGGATGAGTAGGCTTTTGTTTTTCTGTTTTTAGGCACTATCTTTACTTTGGCCTGTGATGTTTCATTCTAAAGATACACCATATAAGGTAGTTGGTTGGTACGTACCGCTATCGTTCTGTCTCCACCACCATCTCTTCCTCCAGTATCTACTGTATGTTCTGGGGCCCCCCCTACCCCCTACCCACCAACACTCCCATTAGCCTCCTGTTCATTCTGTTTGTCCAGTGTGCTGTGAAACTGTCCCCCTGGTCCACAGAGGAATACGTAATGACCAGAGCAGACACTCCCTCCCACTAGACTCAAAACACACACCCTGCCACAGCCACATAATATATCCAACAAAGCCCCAACCAAGCATGTATTTAGAACCTAATTGCACTCTCATTGTTCCTGAATGACACGCCACAGTTGCTCCGCTCGCGCCCCACGCTGTCTCTTTTCTCTATTAAACAAATTAAGCTTGTGAGACTCTGTATACTGTGCCACCACTGTCTGTTTGCATTAGTCAGCATGGGCTGCTTGGTAAGAATGATCTTAACACACCCTGGGTAACTACAGCGTCACTCTGACAATAACCAATGCACCAGCTCACCTCACTCACCGTCCGCTTATGGAACTAATATGCAGCTTAAGGTTCTGCTGTTCCTCTGTATACAGCGCCACAACCAAGAGAGAGACCTTGGAAATGTTACATGTCATTTGAGATCAAGTTAGCAGAACTGAGCATCTGTTTTGTTTTGCACTGAGCAAAACAACAAAACACAAAAGTATCTGAGTAGAGCAGAGAAAAGTAGAGTAGAGCAGAGTAGTGTAGAGTACAGCAGAGAAAAGTAGAGTAGTGTAGAGCAGAGAAAAGTAGAGTAGTGTAGAGCAGAGAAAAGTAGAGTAGTGTAGAGCAGAGTAGTGTAGAGCAGAGTAGAGTACAGCAGAGCAGAGTAGTGTAGAGCAGAATAGAGCAGAGTAGAGTAGAGTAGTGTAGAGCAGAGTAGTGTAGAGTAGAGCAGAGCAGTGTAGAGTAAAGTACAGCAGAGTAGAGCATAAAGTAGTGTAGAGCAGAGTAGTGTAGAGCAGAATAGTGTAGAGCGGAGCAGTGTAGTGTAGAGCAGAGTAGTGTGAGTAGAGCATAGTAGTGTAGAGCAGAACAGAGTAGTGTAGAGTAAAGCAGGGTAGTGTAGAGCAGAATAGAGCAGAGCAGAGTACCACAGAGTAGTGTAGAGTAGAGCAGAGTAGTGTAGAGTACAGCAGAGAAAAGTAGAGTAGTGTAGAGCAGAGTAGTGTAGAGCAGAGTAGAGTACAGCAGAGCAGAGTAGTGTAGAGCAGAATAGAGCAGAGTAGAGTAGAGTAGTGTAGAGCAGAGTAGTGTAGAGTAGAGCAGAGCAGTGTAGAGTAAAGTACAGCAGAGTAGAGCATAAAGTAGTGTAGAGCAGAGTAGTGTAGAGCAGAATAGTGTAGAGCGGAGCAGTGTAGTGTAGAGCAGAGTAGTGTGAGTAGAGCATAGTAGTGTAGAGCAGAACAGAGTAGTGTAGAGTAAAGCAGGGTAGTGTAGAGCAGAATAGAGCAGAGCAGAGTACCGCAGAGTAGTGTAGAGTAGAGCAGAGTAGTGTAGAGCAGAGTAGTGTAGAGCAGAATAGTGTAGAGCAGAGTAGTGTAGAGCAGAGTAGTGTGAGTAGAGCAGAGTAGGGTAGAGCAGAACAGAGTAGTCCAGAGTAGTGTAGAGTATAGCAGGGTAATGTAGAGCAGAGTAGTGTAGAGCAGAGTAGAGTAGAGCAGAGCAGTGTAGAGTAAAGTACAGCAGAGTAGAGTAGTGTAGAGCAGAGCATAGTAGTGTAGAGCAGAGTAGTGTAGAGCAGAGTAGTGTAGAGCAGAATAGTGTAGAGCAGAGTAGTGTGAGTAGAGCATAGTAGTGTAGAGCAGAACAGAGTAGTGCAGAGTAGTGTAGTAAAGCAGGGTAGTGTAGAGCAGAATAGAGCAGAGCAGAGTAGAGTACAGCAGAGCAGAGTAGTGTAGAGCTGAGTAGTGTAGAGCAGAATAGTGTAGAGCAGAGTAGTGTAGAGCAGAGTAGTGTGAGTAGAGCAGAGTAGTGTAGAGCAGAACAGAGTAGTGCAGAGTAGTGTAGAGTATAGCAGGGTAGTGTAGAGCAGAGTAGTGTAGAGCAGAGTAGAGTAGAGCAGAGCAGTGTAGAGTAAAGTACAGCAGAGTAGAGTAGTGCAGAGCAGAGCATAGTAGTGTAGAGCAGAGCATAGTAGTGTAGAGCAGAGCAGAGTAGTGTAGAGTAGAGTAGTGTGAGTAGAGCAGAGTAGTGTAGAGCAGAGTAGTGTAGAGTAGTGTAGAGCAGAATAGAGCAGAGTGGAGTAGAGTACAGCAGAGCAGAGTAGTGTAGAGTGCAGCAGAGTAGAGCAGAGTAGAGCATAGAGTAGTGTAGAGCAGAGCAGTGTGAGTAGAGCAGAGTAGTGTAGAGCAGAGTAGAGCAGAGTAGTGTAGAGTAAAGTACAGCAGAGTAGAGCGCAGAGTAGTGTAGAGCAGAGCAGAGTAGTGTAGAGCAGAGTAGAGTAGAGTAGAGCAGAGCAGAGCAGAGCAGTGTAGAGTAAAGTACAGCAGAGCAGAGTAGTGTAGAGCAGAGCAGAGTAGTGTAGAGCAGAGTAGAGTAGAGCAGAGCAGAGTAGAGCAGAGCAGTGTAGAGTAAAGTACAGCAGAGCAGAGTAGTGTAGAGCAGAGCACAGTAGTCTAGAACAGAGTAGTGTAGAGCAGAGCAGAGCATAGTAGTGTAGAGCAGAGCAGAGTAGTGTAGAGCAGAGCAGTGTAGAGCAGAGTAGTGTAGAGTAGAGCTGTTCTCTACTGCTTTCTTCTATCCCAGTCTCTCAGTGGGTCTGATGTGAATTGGGTGCCTGGGGCAGTCATATCAACTGAAGCTCACTGCTCATTCAAGGGGAACTCTGTTACACATTACACATCTACAGTTTATGTTAAATAGAGTTGGACTCCAGCTCCACTTGATGTGATTGGAGTGGGATTCCAGCACCACGCCACCTCTATTACAGTGGAGGACCTAGAAACCCAGCCTACCTAAATATGGTTCCCAATCAGAGACAATGACGAACACCTGCCTCTGATTGAGAACCATATCAGGCCGAACATAGAAATGGACAAACTAGACATGTAACATAGAATGCCCACTCAGATCACACCCTGACCAACCAAAACATAGAAATATACAAAGTAAACTATGGTCAGGGTGTGACATGTTAGGGATACAATGCATTATGATTAGTCTGGCAAGCCTGCAGTGTCCTGGAGCCAAAACTGTTGAGGCTAACATGCTGACCAGACTGCTCGCGGGCGTGTCCAAGTGCGTCCACGTGCATCATTGCGCGCATGTTGATTTTGTCCACCCACACCAGATGTGATCAGGACAAGCATGTTGAAATATCGAAACGAACTCTGAACCAATTGTATTAATTTGCGGACAGGTCGAAAAGCATTAAACATTTATAACAATTTAGCTAGCTAGCTTGCTGTTGCTAGCTAATTTGTCCTGGGATATAAACATTGGGTTGTTATAATACCTGAAATGCACAAGGTCCTTTACTCCGACAGTGAATCCACAGATGAAAGGGTAAACCGAGTTTGTTTCTGGTCGTCTCTCCTCCTTCAGTCTTCTTCTTCTTCTTTGGACGTTATATGGTGGTTGGCAATCAACTTTAAGGTGCATTACCACTACCAACTGGACTGAGTATGAACCTCACTTCATCTTTCAATCACCCACGTGGGTATATGCTCCTGAAACCCAATGAGAAGATGGGAGAGGCGGGACTTGCAGCGCGTCAAGCACTACAAAAAGAACCAAGTTCTATTTTAGTGCCTGGCTATGCAGATGCTCGTTGACGTGCGCGGGCAGTGTGGGTGCAATGATTGAATAACATGTACAGTACCAGTCAAAAGTTTGGACACACCTACTCATTCAAGGGTTTTTCTTTATTTGTACTTTTTTCTACATTGTAGAATAATAGTGAAGACGTCAAAACTATGAAATAACACGTATGGAATCATGTAGTAACCAAAAAAGTCTTAAACAAATCTAGATATATTTTATATATTGAGATTCTTCAAAGTAGCCACCCTTTGCCTTGATGACAGCTTGCACACTCTTGGCATAAAGAAAAACCCTTGAATGAGTAGGTGTGTCCAAACTTTTGACTGGTACTGTATATCCAAAGAAATGATTTAGGCTCTGCTGAATGTTGAGAGTCATTGTTATGTAGACGAGATTACTGCTGTTCCGCTGGACATCTTCTAAGACCCTCACAAACTTCTACAGATCCTGTAGCACAGCATGGTACGGCAACTGCACCACCCGCAACCGCAGGGCTCTCCAGGGAGTGGTGCGGTCACAACCAATACATCACCGGGGGCTACCTGCCTAACTACAGCACCCAGTTTCACAGGAAGGCCAAGAAGATCATCAAGGACCTCAGCCACCCGAGCCATGGTCTGTTCACCCCGTTACCATCTAGAAGGCGGAGACAGTACAGGTGCATCAACATTGTGGCCAAGAGACTGATAAACAGCTTCTATCTCCAGGACACCAGACTGTTATATAGTCATCACTAGTCAGCCTCGGCCCAGCACCCTGCCCTGAACCTTAGACACTGTTACTAGCAGGCTAACACCAGGTACTCTACCCTGTACCTTAGAGACTGCTGCCTTATGTACAGTGCCTTGCGAAAGTATTAGGCCCCCTTGAACTTTGCGACCTTTTGCCACATTTCAGGCTTCAAACATAAAGATATAAAACTGTATTTTTTTGTGAAGAATCAACAACAAGTGGGACACAATCATGAAGTGGAACGTCATTTATTGGATATTTTAAACTTTCTTAACAAATCAAAAACTGAAAAATTGGGCGTGCAAAATTATTCAGCCCCCTTAAGTTAATACTTTGTAGCGCCACCTTTTGCTGCGATTACAGCTGTAAGTCGCTTGGGGTATGTCTATCAGTTTTGCACATCGAGAGACTGACATTTTTTCCCATTCCTCCTTGCAAAACAGCTCGAGCTCAGTGAGGTTGGATGGAGAGCATTTGTGAACAGCAGTTTTCAGTTCTTTCCACAGATTCTCGATTGGATTCAGGTCTGGACTTTGACTTGGCCATTCTAACACCTGGATATGTTTATTTTTGAACCATTCCATTGTAGATTTTGCTTTATGTTTTGGATCATTGTCTTGTTGGAAGACAAATCTCCGTCCCAGTCTCAGGTTAACCATCTTAACCATCTTCCCTGTCCCTGCTGAAGAAAAGCAGGCCCAAACCATGATGTTGCCACCACCATGTTTGACAGTGGGGATGGTGTGTTCAGCTGTGTTGCTTTTACGCCAAACATAACGTTTTGCATTGTTGCCAAAAAGTTCAATTTTGGTTTCATCTGACCAGAGCACCTTCTTCCACATGTTTGGTGTGTCTCCCAGGTGGCTTGTGGCAAACTTTAAACAACACTTTTTATGGATATCTTTAAGAAATGGCTTTCTTCTTGCCACTCTTCCATAAAGGCCAGATTTGTGCAATATATGACTGATTGTTGTCCTATGGACAGAGTCTCCCACCTCAGCTGTAGATCTCTGCAGTTCATCCAGAGTGATCATGGGCCTCTTGGCTGCATCTCTGATCAGTCTTCTCCTTGTATGAGCTGAAAGTTTAGAGGGACGGCCAGGTCTTGGTAGATTTGCAATGGTCTGATACTCCTTCCATTTCAATATTATCGCTTGCACAGTGCTCCTTGGGATGTTTAAAGCTTGGGAAATCTTTTTGTATCCAAATCCGGCTTTAAACTTCTTCACAACAGTATCTCGGACCTGCCTGGTGTGTTCCTTGTTCTTCATGATGCTCTCTGCGCTTTTAACGGACCTCTGAGACTATCACAGTGCAGGTGCATTTATACGGAGACTTGATTACACACAGGTGGATTGTATTTATCATCATTAGTCATTTAGGTCAACATTGGATCATTCAGAGATCCTCACTGAACTTCTGGAGAGAGTTTGCTGCACTGAAAGTAAAGGGGCTGAATAATTTTGCACGCCCAATTTTTCAGTTTTTGATTTGTTAAAAAAGTTTGAAATATCCAATAAATGTCGTTCCACTTCATGATTGTGTCCCACTTGTTGTTGATTCTTCACAAAAAAAAAAATACAGTTTTATATCTTTATGTTTGAAGCCTGCAATGTGGCAAAAGGTTGCAAAGTTCAAGGGGGCCGAATACTTTCACAAGGCACTGTACATAGTCATGGAACACTGGTCACTTTAATAATGTTTACATACTGTTTTACCCATTTTATATGTATATACTGTATTCTAGTCAAGGCTCATTCTATATAACTACTGCTATACACACCTTTTCTATTCACATAGTGCACGTACTATCCATTCACACCATTCACATATTTACAGTGTATTCAGAAAGTATTCAGACCCCTTCCCTTTTTCCACATTTTGTTACTTTACAGCCTTATTCTAAAAATAATTAATAAATAAAGAATTTTACGCAACAATCTACACACAATACCCCATAATGACAAAGCAAAAACAGTCATTTTTTGCAAATTCATTACAAATAAAAAACAGAAATACCTTCTTTACATAAGTATTCAGACCCTTTGCTATGACACTCGAAATTGAGCTCAGGTGGATCCTGTTTCCATTGATCATCCTTGAGATGTTTCTACAACTTGATTGGAGTCCACCGGTGGTAAATTCAATTGATTGGACATGATTTGGAAAGTCACACACCTGTCTATATACGGTCCCACAGTTCACAGTGCATGTCAGAGCAAAAACCAAGCAATGAGGTTGAAGGTAGAGCTCCGAGACAGGGTTGTGTTGAGGCACAGATCTGGGGAAGGGTACCAAAAACTTCTGCAGCATTGAAGTTCCCCAAGAACACAGTGGCCTTCTTCATTCTTAAATGGAGGACGTTTGGAAGCACCAAGACTCTTCCTAGAGCTGGCTGCCTGGCCAAACTGAGCAATCAGGGAGAGAAGGGCCTTGGTCAGGGAGGTGACCAGGAACCCGATGGTCACTATGACAAAGCTCCAGAGTTCCTTTGTGGTGATGGGAGAACCTTCCAGAAGGACAACCATCTCCGAAGCACTCCACCAATCAGGCCATTATGGTAGAGTGGCCAGACAGAAGACACTCCTCAGTAAAAGGAACATGACAGCCAGCTTGGAGTTAGCCAAAAGGCACCTAAAGACTCTCAGACCATGAGAAACAAGATTCTCTGGTCTGATGAAACCAAGATTGAACTTTTTGGCCTGGATGCCAAGCGGTAGGTCTGGAGGAAACCTGGCACCATCCCTAAGGTGAAGCATGGTGGTGCCAGCATCATGCTGTGGGGATGTTTTTCAGCAGCCAGAACTGGGAGACTAGTCAGGATCGAGGGAAAGATGAACAGAGCAAAGTACCGTTTTTTTAATGAAATCTGCTCCAGAGCTCTTAGGACCTCAGACTGGGGTGTCGGAAGGTTCACCTTTCATAAGGACAAAAAACCTAAACACACAGCCAAGACAATGCAGGAGCGGCTTTGGAACAAGTCTCTGTCTTTGAGTGGCCCAGCCAGAGCATTTCTGGAGAGACCTGAAAATAGCTGTGCAGCGACATGCCCCATCCAGCCTGACAGAGCTTAGAGGATCTGCACAGAAGAATGGGAGAAACCCACCAAATGCAGGTGTGTCAAGCTTGTAGCGTCATACCCAAGAAGACTTGAGGCTGTAATCCCTGCTTCAACAAAGTACTGAGTAAAGGGTCTGAATACTTATGTAAATGTAACATTTCTGTTTTCTTTTTTTTATGACTGTTTTTATGACTGTGCAAAAATGTATGAAAAACTGTTTTTGTTTAGTTATTATGGGTGTTCATTTCTTGCAATTCCATCAATTTTGCCATTGGATTTTGTACTGTGTATATAAATACTGTTTCCAACATTTCTTAATTTCTTGTTGTTTTTATTTCTGCATATTTTTGTTATGTTTGTTTATCCCCGTTTAAGCTCGATTTAAATGTAAAGGCAAAGATCCCAGGTTCGCGGAGACTGCTATCACAGTAAACGCTGCATATGTCGACTTAATCAGAAATCACCATTACATTTTAATGCAGATCTTAAGCGATACTTCCTCGGTACAGATTGAACCCAGCCCTTAAGCCTCTCTTTCACTCACTTTCACTGCAGCGTCAAAAAGAGGTTGTCAAATGAGGAAAACTGATCATTAAATCCAAGTTATATAATTTATCATGAAGATGTAAAACATTTAAGGATTCTTTCCAAAGTAATGTATCATAAAGACATAAAACATTGAATGATGATTTCCGAAGTAATGTATCATAAAGATATCAAATATTGAATGATTATTTCCAAACAAAACAATCCCTCCTGAATTTTAGGGAAATTACATCTAGATTGTCTCCGCAGGAGGTTCGAAGACATCATATTCTGCATCATGCCACTTGTTTTATCATGTTGTAGAAATCTTTTGTTATTTACTGTATCTGTAGCAAAGCAACTGCAGAGTTATAGCATGGTATCTGTTTTCGGCCTGTTGATGTTTGAGAGTATGAGTCTTCTTCATCATGGTAGAGCATGAAACAGACATGACCAGTAGTTCAATGATGAGTGTGTATATATATATTTGTATGTGGACACACCTTCAAATTAGTGGATTCGGCTATTTCCGCCACACCCGTTGCTGACAGGTGTATAAAAAAAAATAATCGAGCACACAACCATGCAATCTCCATAGACAAACATTGGCAATAGAATTGCCTTACTGAAGAGCTCAGTGACTTTCAACGTGGCCCTGTCATAGGATGCAACCTTTCCAAGGTCAGTTCGGGGGTTGATGTTGGGAAGGTTGATGGGTGGTTGATGAGGGGGCTGAGGTGGGGGGATTGATGTGGGGGGTTGATTTGGGGGGGTTGATGTGGTGGAGTTGATGTGGGGGGGTTGATGTTGGGGGGTTTTATGTGGGGGTGTTGATATGGAGTGGTTGATGTAGCAGGGTTGATGTGTGGGGGTGATGTGGGGGAGTTGATGTGGGGCTTGATGTTGGGGGAGTTTATGTGGAGGGGTTGACGAGGGGGCTGAGGTGGGGGTTGAAGTGAGGGGTTGATGTGGGGGGTTGATGAGGGGTCTGCGGGGGGGGGTTGATGTTGGGGGGTATGTGGGGGGCTTGATATGGAGTGGTTGATGTAGCAGTGTTCATGTGGGGGGATGATTTGGGAGGGTTGATGTGGGGAGGTTGATGTGGAGTGGTAGATGTATTAGGGGTGATGTGGGGGGGTTGATGTGGGGAGGTTGATGTGGAGTGGTACATGTAGCAGGGCTAATGTGGGGGGTGATGTGGGGGGGTTGATGTATTGGTTAATGTGGAGGTTGATGTGGTGGGTTGATGAGGGGGCTGAGGTAGGGGTGTGATGTGGGGGTTGATGGGGAGTGGTAGATGTAGCAGGGTTGATGTGGTGGTTAATGTGGAGGTTGATGTAAGGGGTCGATGTGTGGGCTGATGTGGGGGGGTTGATGTGGAGTGGTACATGTAGCAGGGCTGATGTGGGGGGTGATGTGGTGGGGTTGATGTATTGGTTAATGTGGAGGTTGATGTGGTGGGTTGATGAGGGGGCTGAGGTAGGGGTGTGATGTGGGGGTTGATGGGGAGTGGTAGATGTAGCAGGGTTGATGTGGTGGTTAATGTGGAGGTTGATGTAAGGGGTCGATGTGGGGGCTGATGTGGGGGGGGTTGATGTGGGGGAGTTGATGTGGAGTGGTAGATGTGGGGGGGCTTTATATGGAGTGGTTGATGTGGGGGAGTTGATGTAGCAGGGTTGATATGGTGGTTGATGTGGGGGAGTTGATGTAGCAGGGTTGATATGGTGGTTGATGTGGGGGAGTTGATGTAGCAGGGTTGATATGGTGGTTGATGTGGGGGAGTTGATGTAGCAGGGTTGATATGGTGGTTGATGTGGGGGAGTTGATGTTTTTTTTTTAAATGTATTTTACCTTTATTTAACTAGGCAAGCCAGTTAAGAATAAATTCTTATTTTCAATGACAGCCTAGGAACAGTGGGTTAACTGCCTGTTCAGGGGCAGAACAACAGATTTGTACCTCGTCAGCTTGGGGGTTTGAACTTGCAACCTCCCAACTAGTCCAACGCTCTAACCACTAGGCTACCCTGCCACCCAATGTGGGGGGTTGATGTTGGGGGTGTTTATGTGGAGGGGTTGATGTGAGGGGTTGATGTGGGGGGTTGATGAGGGGGTTGAGGTGGGGGGTTGATGTGTGTGGGGGCTGATGTGGAGAAGGTTGATGTGGGGATTGTTGTGGAGGGGATTGATGTGGGGGTTGATGTGGAGAGGGTTGATGTGGGGGTTGATGTGGGAGGGTTTATTTGGGGGGTTGATGTGTGGGTTGATGTGGTGGGGTTGATTTGGAGAGGTTGATGTGGGGGTGGATGTGGGGTGGTTGATTTGGGGAATTGATGTGGGGGCTGATGTTGGGGTGTTGATGGGGGGTTGATTTGGGGGATTTGATGTTGGAGGGGGGATTTGGGGGTTGATGTGGGCGTTGATGCGGGGGGATTATTTGGGGGGTTGATGTGGGGGCTGATGTAGATGGGTTGATAGGGGGTTGATGTAGGGGAGTGATGTGGGGGTTGATGTGGAGGGGTTGATGTGGGGGCGGTTTATGTAGGGGAGTTGATATGGGGGTTGATGTTTAGTGGTTGATGTGGGGGTTGATATGTGGAGCTTTGATGTCAATGTGGGGGTTGATGTCTGGGGTAATATGTGAGTTGATGTTGGGGTTTGATGTGGGTGTTGATTGGGGAAATGAATATGGGGCTTGATATGTGGAGCTTTGGTGTTGATGTGGGGGTTGACGTGGGGGTTTGATGTTGGGGGTTGTTTGGGGGTTTATGTGGGGGTCTTGCTGTGGAGATTGCATGGTTGTGTGCTCGATTCTTTTTTTTTTATACACCTGTCAGCAACGGGTGTGGCTGAAATAGCCAAATCCACTAATTTGAAGGTGTGTCTTGATGGGAGGTTTGATGTGGGATGGTTGATGCACGTGTTGATGTGGGTGTTGATGTAGGTGGGTGAATGTGGGGGTTGATGGTGATGCTCAAAACATGCACAAATTCACATAGGAAGATCAATTTTAAAAGTGCAAGGCCTGTCCAACATGCCATGCCTTCATTTGTCATCTTACAGGAATGATATACACATGAGGAGAACGCTGAAGTACCTATTCTACCTATCCATTGATGTAATTATATCCCCCAACTGATTCCCAGATCGTCCACTAGATGGCAAAAGGTGATCAAATGACATTTCTTACCACTAGAAACCAGTGGAGTGTGCTTTGGGTTGTGAGTCAATGTGCCAAAATGGCTGAACGAATTTTCAAGCCTGACATATTACATTTATTTTAGAGATCAGGGCTTTCAAGTGATGGAGTAAAAAAAAAAAAGCAAAAACAACAGACAGGTGAGGAAACTTCAAACTCCTTTTCCCATTTACTTTTCCAATTGTAAATGATGAGCTAGCTCAGCGGTGCATATGGAGGATGCATGCAAGGTAATGTAGATGGAGAAGGAAATGCATTGCTTTACAATGACCATCAGGGTGGACCCTTTCCAGCATACTAAATGTTTGCATTTTTGGTAACTTGACCTACATTGCACATTATATGAATATAACCATAGCGCATGATTTATGGCCTTTATGGGGGGCGGTGGTGGGGAAGATTCTTATGACATTGCCAGCAGTAACATTTGAGTTCGATTTCCAAAAATATGTCATATTCTTATATCATATGTTGTAGGTCGGAGATCTAGTTAGTCCTACTTGAACAAATGAACATTGTTGTTTTTGAAACCACAATGAATAAGTGGAGTTGTTCAAAGAAGAGACATTCCTGTAAGCTGGTCACCACAGGCTGGTCACCACTGGCTGGTCACCACAGACTGGTCATAACAGTTCTCAACACTATGAAGACTAGCTAGTACAGTAGCTATATTAAGGCGAGTAATTCTGCAACAGAGCCAATAGCCTGAGCCAAGACTAGCCAGGGGTACTAAACTCTTACCTAAACTCTCCGGAGCCTGCTGGTTTTCTGTTCTACCTGATCATTATTGATCATTATTGCACCTAAATCAGTTCCTGATGTGAAGGGAACAATTAAAAAAGGCAGTGGAACTGGCTTCGAGGTCCAGAGTTGAGTTTAAGGGGCCTAGGGCATACCTCACATTTTGGGACCTTTTATATTCCCCACAGTGCGTCATGGTTCTAAACCATTCCTAACAGAGAGGCACACTGTTACCCAGGATTAGCATTAATGAGGCTAGACATAGCAAAACAAGTTCCAGTCCAGGTCACCAGTGGACAGGTCATAATATGGTGTCGTCCAAAATGGCGCCCTATTCCCTATATAGTGCACTACTTTTGACAAGGGCCAATAAAGAATAGGGTACAGGGAATATGGTGCCATTTATGACATTGCCTAAGACATTTATTTGATCATAATAGCTCAAATGACGTGTGTGTGTGTGTGTGTGTGTGTGTGTGTGTGTGTGTGTGTGTGTGTGTGTGTGTGTGTGTGTGTGTGTGTGTGTGTGTGTGTGTGTGTGTGTGTGTGTGTGTGTGAAGGGGGGGGGGGGGGGGGGCAAGCAGGAGATAAACTTTTCCCAGAGATTCAGCACCATGTGTGGTTAAATCCCCTCTAAAAGAGAGAGAGCAGTAAAGGTCATTCCATTTCAGTCAACCTGCTACCATTGGGGAGTATAGACTGGGGAATATGATCCATTGATTTGTTTTTTATGTCATTTCAAATCCCTTCAAATCCTAAATGAAAGCGTTGGGAATCAACATGTACACATCAACACTTGTACACAGCTCTTGAAATATCAAAACAGTACTGGTTTCGAGGGGTATAAGATGCTGATCCTTTCAGATAAGGATATTAGGCAGATTTTAAAAAATAAAATAAACAGAGCGTTCCTTTGTTTTCCAGGCAACGTGTTTGTGGTGAGCCTGGCTGTAGCAGACCTGGTGGTAGCCTTCTACCCCTACCCTCTGGTCCTCTCCTCCATCTTCAACAACGGCTGGAACCTGGGCTTCATTCACTGTCAGGTCAGCGGCTTCCTTATGGGACTCAGCGTCATCGGCTCCATCTTCAATATCACCGGCATCGCAATCAACCGCTACTGCTATATATGTCACAGTCTTAAATACCACAAGCTGTACAGTGACAAGAACTCCCTGTGTTATGTCCTGCTCATCTGGCTGTTGACTGTGGTGGCCCTGGTGCCCAACTTCTTTGTGGGCTCGCTGCAGTACGATCCCAGGGTGTATTCGTGTACGTTCGTCCAGTCGGCCAATTCAGCGTACACCATCGCCGTGGTCTTCTTCCACTTCATCCTGCCCATCATGATCGTCACCTACTGCTACCTGAGGATCTGGATCCTGGTCATCCAGGTGAGGCGGAGGGTGAAGCCCGAGTTCAGGCCGAGGCTCACGCCGCATGACGTGAGGAACTTTGTCACCATGTTTGTGGTGTTCGTCCTGTTTGCTGTGTGCTGGGCACCGCTGAACTTCATCGGACTGGCAGTGGCCGTCAACCCCGCCGCAGTAATACCCATGATTCCAGAGTGGCTGTTCGTGTTCAGTTACTTCATGGCCTACTTCAACAGCTGCCTTAATGCCATCGTCTATGGACTGCTCAACCAGAACTTCCGGAGGGAGTACAAACGGATAGTTGTCTCGCTTTGCACTGTGACGTTGTTGTTCCCTGATAGTTCCAACGACGCTGCGGAGAGAGTCAAGCCATCCCCTTTAATAACCAACAACAACCAAGTGAAAGTAGACTGCGTGTGAGAGGTCATGAAGGGAGCACTGTGAGCAAAGACATACTAAAAACACATCTCTACTGCTTCCAGACTGCAGGCTTATTAATGATGTATAATGTACTGAACTGAAGCCAATGACTCTAACAGCTTGTATGCAGTTTTTAAACAGATTCTACTCAGTCAAGGTGCATTACAGTAGCTGTATGTTCCCCTCTGTCTAATTGTTTACAATAATGAACTATAGATGTATGTATTTATTTTATATTGACAATGGATAGTATGGCATCATTTCACAGAATAGAGCTGAAAGGGTTTCTTACGTTATGCAATCTTTACCAGTCTACAGTACTTTATGTGTACCTGTATGAGAAATAACATAGTAAAGATTGTTACTTCTGACTATAACATCAAAGTTGTATTACATACCGTAGGTTGCTGATGTAAAGGAAATTCAGAAGCTTGAAAAGCAATATGTTTGTTGTGAAGTGTTTCATATGCACTGGGAAATGTGACACAAACGTGGTAACATGCACATTCCACAGATGGGCTCGGCTCTAGTCATGGCTATATGAAGAAAAACTCAAAATAAACCATTGCCATAAGACCAATCGTTTAAATAGTGTTAACACATTGTTTACAACAAAAGTGCTTGCTTGTTTAATTTTAGAATAGTGAAATGTGACTAGTATGTACTGAAATAAATAAGGAAGTAAATAATATGGGTTTCAAGAAGTCAGGGCCAGAGGGAATATAAACTGTTAAAACTGACAACAACTGTCAATCTCCTTACTTTAATTGTCATATACGTCTATCTGAGGTGATGTGCTGTAGATCTGTGTGTAAAAGAAATTTAAAGTCCAAATCATATATTTTATACTATATATACTTACATGTATAATAGCACTGTACAGTATGTTTCAGTCTACATCTATATACTGTGCTATATAAAACAGTATGTATTTAGTCGCAAAAACTGATGACAAAGAATCCTAAGATAAGGGGCAGCTTGAACATCATTGGCATATAAACACATTAAGACTGATATCCATAACTTCTGCAGTGCAGCAGAAATGTTTGATTCTTCACATACTGGACACATTCCCATACATACATGTTTTATATTGTGACGTTGTACATTTGGATAATATATGGCCAGAAGTTTCGAGAATGACACAAATATTAATTTCCACAAAGGTTTCTGCTTCAGTGTGTAGATATTTTTTTCAGATGTTACTATGGAATACTGAAGTATAATTACAAGCATTTCATAAGTGTCAAAGGGTTTTAATGACAATTACATGAAGTTGTGTCACGCCCTGACCTTAGAGAGCCTGATGGCAGCCCGTTCTTGCATAATCAATGCTTGGAGTTTGTCAGAATTTGTGGGTTTTGTTTGTCCACCCGCCTCTTGAGGATTGACCACAAGTTCTCAATGTGATTAAGGTCTGGGGAGTTTCCTGGCCATGGACCCAAAATATTGATGTTTTGTTCCCCGAGCCACTTAGTTATCACTTTTGCCTTATGGCAAGGTGCTCCATCATGCTGGAAAAGGCATTGTTCGTCACCAAACTGTTCCTGGATGGTTGGGAGAAGTTTCTCTCGGAGGATGTGTTGGTACCATTCTTTATTCATGGCTTCAGTTCTTAGGCAAAATTGTGAGTGAGTCCACTCCCTTGGCTGAGAAGCAACCCCACACATGAATGGTCTCAGGATGCATTACTGTTGGCATGACACAGGACTGATGGTAGTGCTCACCTTGTCTTCTCCGGACAAGCTTTTTTCCGGATGCCCCAAACAATCAGAAAGGGGATTCATCAGAGAAAATGACTTTACCCCAGTCCTCAGCAGAATATCAGTCTGTCCCTGATGTTTTTCCTGGAGAGAAGTGGTTTATTTGCTGCCCTTCTTGACACCAGTCCATCCTCCAAAAGTCTTCACCTCACTGTGCATGCAGATGCACTCACACCTGCCTGCTGCCATTCCTGAGCAAGCTCTGTACTGGTGGTGCCCCGATCCCGCAGCTGAATCAACTTTAGGAGACGGTCTTGGCGCTTGCTGGACTTTCTTGGGCAACCTGAAGCCTTCTTCACAACAATTGATACGCTCTCCTTGAAGTTCTTGATGATCCAATAAATGGTTGATTTAGGTGCAATCTTACTGGCAGCAATATCCTTGCCTGTGATGCCCTTTTTGTTCAAAGCAATGATGACGGCACGTGTTTCGTTGCAGGTAACCATGGATGACAGCGAAAGAACAATGATTCCAAGCACCACCCTCCTTTTGAAGCTTCCAGTCTGTTATTCGAACTCAATCAGCATGACAGAGTGATCTCCAGCCTTGTCCTTGTCAACACTCACACCTGTGTTAACGAGAGAATCACTGACATGATGTCAGCTGGTCCTTTTGTGGTGGGGCTGAAATGCAGTGGAAATGTTTTTGGGGAGGATTCATTTCATTTGCATAGCAAAGAGGGACTTTGCAATTAATTGCAATTCATCTGATCACTCTTCATAACATTCTGGAGTATATGCAAATTGCCATCGTACAAACTGAGGCAGCAGACTGTGAAAATTAATATTTGTGTCATTCTCAAAACTTTTGGCCACGACTGTACACAGCTTGTACAATTCCGTTGTGATATATTTAAATACAATACATTGCAGTGGTTCTATAAATTGAACTGCTTTCATGCCCACAATTGGTTATTTCCGGATTTTCAGATGAAAAGGTGTTGTAGAGAACTGAGTAGGCTGCAGTAATTGTGTTTGTCTCTTCTAAAATGGCTTTACAAAGGATCATGGCTATTCGGAGAACTAGCAGCCACCCCTCTCTATAACTAACTGCCTGTAGTGGGTGTGTTTTTTTAATGAACTTGAATAGGAGGATGAGCCGCCATATACAGTGAAACGTTCCTCCGTCACAGGCAACCCCAGGATGTCCGGTGGAGACCTGTATTGTGGAGCAGCCAGGCTGTTTTCTGTTTATTTTTTTTCTTGATAGAGTGATGATGAAATCAATCAAATCTTGAGTCATCTATACTGTACTGTAGGAAGGATTATTGTTCCACTAAGCAACTCTATCTTCCAGTACCGTCCTCATCCACATATTCTCTACGCTGCTGCATCTCCTATTGGTATAAACATAAAGCTATGAGAATGGACGCTTTGTAGAAATGAGCCAAACAAACTGACACTAACTCACTCTGGGACAAAATGGTCCATTGTTGTACTACATACACCCTGAACCATTGGATTGCAACCATGTTACCATGTAAGCCTGCTGCGTCCATGTCAGAACAGCACAGCTGACGAGCTGTGAATGTTATCGATCACCATGGCAACACATGTAGAGAAACATCATTCCAAAAGACCTACTCATGCATGGGCAATGTGCTCTCTAGGTTTGGCCATATGGGATTTCTCTGGTCAATTGGTGGGGTATTGTGTGTGTGTGTGTGTGTGTGTGTGTGTGTGTGTGTGTGTGTGTGTGTGTGTGTGTGTGTGTGTGTGTGTGTGTGTGTGTGTGTGTGTGTGTGTGTGTGTGCGTGCCTGTGCGTGTTTTGAGACAGGAACTTGCCACTTTCAACAACTTTCACTCTGAGCAGGAGCCATATCACAACACTCTGAGCAGGAGCCATATCACAACACTCAGAGCAGGAGCCATATCACAACACTCAGAGCAGGAGCCATATCACAACACTCAGAGCAGGAGCCATATCACAACACTCAGAGCAGGAGCCATATCACAACACTCAGAGCAGGGGCCATATCACAACACTCAGAGCAGGAGCCATATCACAACACTCAGAGCAGGAGCCATATCACAACACTCAGAGCAGGAGCCATATCACAACACTCAGAGCAGGAGCCATATCACAACACTCAGAGCAATGGTTTTCCTTTATGAGTCCTGGAAAAAGTTATCAGCCCAGTAATCAGGCTGACTAATATTTACATGTTCTTTTTGTCTACCTAGGAAAACTGTCATGAGAGGTTCAGTTATCTTAGGTTACTAGCTACTAAAATTATGCCCATTGTTTTTCCAACCCTGAGACATAGATACCATCTGTCATTGGGAATGTGTAACAAACTTTGGTGGTATTCAATAACCCTTCTTGTATTATTTGTCTGTCAAATAAATTGGTGACATTTCCTGCTGAAATACTCTTTATTTGTCGAGCACACAAGGGGGCTTGTTTTACTTAGTTGGTTCATTCATCAAAGAATGCAAATGTTAACAGGCCTTCTTTGTACTGTCCCCCAGCCAACCCTTAACTTTGGCATTGTCTGTTTTACAAAATGTTATTACATTTGGGTTTTACAAAATGTTATTCAAGTTGGAAAACAAACATGATTACAAATTCCCTGTGTGCTTTAGTCAGGCTTAACATTTCTATAATAAATGATCACTTAGAACAAAATGCCTAAAGGGGAATGTGCATTCAATTGTTCTAAGAAACATATATTATATTAGCACATAATTCATATTTTGATTATAACCTACACTTAAGTTACTAAAAGTATGTTATGCACATGCCTTATGTAGACTGGCCTTATGTAGACTGGCCCTATGTAGACTGGCCCTATGTAGACTGGCCCTATGTAGACTGGTCTTATGTAGACTGACCTTATGTAGACTGGCCCTATGTAGACTGGCCGTATGTATTCTGGCCATATATAGACTGGCCCTATATAGACTAACCCTATGTAGAATTGCAGTATGTAGATTGGCCTTAATTAAACTGGCCCTATGTAGACTGGCCTAATGTAAACTGGCCTTACATAGACTGGCCCTATGTAGACTGGCCTTATAGACTGGCCCTATGTAGACTGGCCTTATGTAGACTGGCCATATGTAGACTGGCATTAATAAGACTGACCTTATGTACAGTAGATTGGCCCTATGTAGGTCTAGCCTATGTAGACAGGCCCTATGTAGACTGGCCTCATGTAGTCTGGGCCTATGTAGACTGGCCATATGTAGACTGGTCCTATGTACAGTAGTTGGCCCTATGTAGACTGTACTTATAGACTGGCCTTATGTATACTGGGCCTATGTAGACTAGCCCTATGTTGACTGGCCTTATGTAGACTTGGCACTATGTAGACTGGCCCTATGTAGACTGGCGTTAATAAGACTGACCTTATGTACAGTAGATTGGCCCTATGTAGGCCTACCCTATGTATACTTGCCCTATGTAGACTGGCCATATGTAGACTGGCCCTATGTAGACTAGCCCTATGTTGACTGGCCTTATGTAGACTTGGCACTATGTAGACTGGCCCTATGTAGACTGGCGTTAATAAGACTGACCTTATGTACAGTAGATTGGCCCTATGTAGGCTTACCCTATGTCGACTTGCCCTATATAGACTGGCCATATGTAGACTGGCCCTATGTAGACTAGCCCTATGTTGACTGGCCTTATGTAGACTTGGCACTATGTAGACTGGCCCTATGTAGACTGGCGTTAATAAGACTGACCTTATGTACAGTAGATTGGCCCTATGTAGGCCTACCCTATGTAGACTTGCCCTATGTAGACTGGCCATATGTTGACTGGCCCTATGTATGGGTTTTTTAGATAGGGGGGAAGGTATTGTGAGCAAAAGTGTTACTTTTATCACAATTTGTACAATTGTATTAAACAACATCCATACCTCACAATTTTACAACAATGCATCCAATCTTTTCCCCAAATTCTACTTTTTTTATTATTATGATTTATTTATTTACATTTTTCCCCTTTTTCTCCCCAATTTCGTGGTATCGTATTGTTTTAGTAGCTACTATCTTGTCTCATCGCTACAACTCCCGTACGGGCTCAGGGAGAAGGTCATGCGTCCTCCGATACACAACGCAACTAAGCCGCACTGCTTCTTAACACAGCGCGCCTCCAACCCGGAAGCCAGCCGCACCAATGTGTCGGTGGAAACACCATGCACCTGGTAACCTTGGTTAGTGCACACTGCGCCCGGCCCGCCACAGGAGTCGCTGGTGCGCGATGAGACAAGGACATCCCTACCGGCCAAGCCCTAACCGGACGACTGTAGGCCAATTGTGCGTTGCCCCACAGACCTCCCGGTTGCTGCCGGTTACGACAGAGCCTGGGCGCGAACCCAGAGTCTCTGATGGCACAGCACACCTTAACCACTGCGCCACCCGGGAGGCCCCCCCAAATTCTACTTTAAGCTTCATGTTGAGCGTGTGGATCCATCTCCATTCCAACCCCTCTTAGAGGCATTAGTGTTCAGCAGAGGCCTGTTTGCCCTTAGAGTGGAGTTGCTCTGTGGCCTCGGGGAGACTGGAAATAACTGAGGTTTGGAGCCATTATGTCCCCAGGGGCTGATATTAAACATTACCTGTGCTTGCTGTGCCTGCCTTCACGGCATCGCTTGGCGTTGTGGAGCCGTTTGGAACATCATGGTCATGAGTATACAGGCACAAGCTCTATTAGGACATCTTTATAACTTTATGTTACAGCTCTGGTAGATACAGTACATAGATTGTGTCCCAATTGGCACCCTATTCCCTTTATAGGTCACTCCTTTTAACAAGGAACCATAGGGCTCTGGTCAAAAGTAGTGCACTATCTAGGGGATAGAGTGTCATTTGGGACATAACATGAAACTGGAAGAGTATGAACAAATGGGACTATGGGTAAAGGTTGAGCCTAGCCTACTCTATCTGATTACTACCACGAACACACATTGTTGGCAGCCTGTACTGTTCTTTGCTGAGTCATTCAGTACACTACACTACACCCTGTACTGTTCTTTGCTGAGTCAGTCAGTACACTACACTACACCCTGTACTGTTCTTTGCTGAGTCAGTCAGTACACTACACTACACCCTGTACTGTTCTTTGCTGAGTCATTCAGTACACTACACTACACCCTGTACTGTTCTTTGCTGAGTCAGTCAGTACACTACACTACACCTTGTACTGTTCTTTGCTGAGTCAGTCAGTCAGTACACTACACTACACCCTGTACTGTTCTTTGCTGAGTCAGTCAGCACACTACACTACACCCTGTACTGTCCTTTGCTGAGGCAGTCAGTCAGTACACTACACTACACCCTGTACTGTCCTTTGCTGAGACAGTCAGTCAGTTGTTTTGTCGTACAGCATTGATATAAATGTGATCTCCAATCCTGGACATTGCGTTATTTACAATCAGCCGCAGTCATTGTTCTTTTAACAGAGGCGGTACTCTATGTTTAGTCTGTGGAGTGCTTGCATGGAAGGTTAATTGGGAGGTGTGGGATGGAATGTTACATCATCTATATGATATGGACCACAAACAGTAGGCCTTCATTCCCTCTCTATGATAATATCAAACACCCTTCAATTCAAATGGCTTTCTTGATTGAAATGGAAACGAAATGTAATGCGTATGAAACTATGAAGTATGAACATAAGGTCCCCCGGCCCAAGGACAAATAGAATTGTATACAGTATACTGTGTATGGTGGTATTTACAGATTTATTTAACATTTATAATTGGGATGTGACTTTACCATAACTGGAACTAGTACCATAGTTACAAAAAACAGCATCAACAATGGTGTAACAGCGGCATACTGCAAGCTCTGTCAGGTTGAATGAGGAACGTTACTGCACAGCTATTTTCATGTCCCTCCAGAGATGGTCAAGTCCGGCTCCACAGCTATTTTCAGGTGTCTCCAGAGATGTTAGATCGGGTTCAAGTCCGGGCTCTGGCTGGGCCACTCAAGGATATTCAGAGACTTGTCCCGAAGCCACTCTTGGGCTGTCTTGGCTGTGTGATTAGGGCCGTTGTTGTGTTGGAAGGTGAACCTTCATCCCAGTCGGAGGTCCTAAGCGCTCTGGAGCAGGTTTTCATCGAGGATCTCTCTGTACTTTGCTTCATTCATCTGTACCTTGATCCTGGCTAGTTTCCCGGTCCCTGCTGCTGAAAAACATCCACACAGCATGACAATGCCATCACCATGCTTCACCATAGGGATGGTGCCAGGTTTCCTCAAGGAGTTTTCCTAAAGGCACCTAAAGGACTCGCAGACCATGAAAAACAAGATTATCTGGTCTGATGAAACCAAGATTGAACTCTGAAACCTGAATGCCTGAATTCCAAGCGTCACGTCTGGAGGAAACCTGGCACCATTCCTACGGTGAAGCATGGTGGTGGCAGCATCATGCTGTGGGGATGTTTTTCAAGCGGCAGAGACTGGGAGACCAGTGAGGATCAAGGGAAAGATGAATGGCGCAAAGTACAGAGAGATACTTGATGAAATCCTGCTCCAGAGCACCCAGGACCTCAGACATGGGGGGAAGGTTCACCTTCCATAAGGACAATGACCCTAATCACACAGCCAAGACAACGCAGGAGAGGTTTCGGGACAAGTCTCTTAATGTCCTTGAGTCATCCAGCCAGAGCCTGGACATTAACTCAATCTAGCATCTCTGGAGAGACCTGAAAATAGCTGTGGAGCAACGCTCCCCATCCAACCTGACAGAGCTTGAGAGGATCTGCAGAGAAGAATAGGAGAAACTCCCGAAATACAGGTGTGCCAAGCTTGTAGTGTCATACCCAAGAAGAATCAAGGCTGTAATTGCTGCCAAAGGTGCTTTAACTAAGTACTGAGTAAAGGGTCTGAATACTTATGTAATTGTGATATTTAATTTTTATTTGTAATACATTTGCAAACATTTCTAAAAACCTGTTTTTGCTTTGTCATTATGGTGTATTGTGTGTAGATTGATGAGGGGAAAAAAACGATTTAATCCATTTTAGAATAAGGCTGTAATGTAACAAAATGTGGAAAAAGTGAAGGGGTCTGAATACTTTCCCAATGCACTGTACATGTAATACTTTCCCATGCTTTACATTCGACCGTGGTCTGCTCCCCATCATACTCTTTTCAGCCTTCCTCTTTAACCCTCATCTCTTTCACTTCTCAAGTAATATAAAGCTGTTATCTTCCTCCACTACTCTGGACTGGTCTTTAGTTCAGAACTGGTGCGCAGCTACATTAGCTCTAATTCCGTCCGCACTCTCCAGCAACTAGGTCATGCTCCGCCTACACCTCATATGATAGGCCCAATCTATTTGCCATCCTCTCAGCAATGGCCCCTTTACCATAGCTATCAATAGTTACATTAGTTGGCGAGGTTCCAATGACACTCATGCGTGTGGCGGTCATTCATTATTACACCTGGTTTTGGGTCAGACACTCCTTGTCATGTGTCCCTATTGCTTCCTTACATGCTTACATGGGTTTGAAGCAGCAAATGTCTCATATTTTACTAATCGCATTACTGCATGAGTGGTTGGGCTCTACTTACAAGCATGTGTAACATTTCATCTCAACACATCAGTGTAACAATGTGAGGCACTCTGCAGGCCAGCATTGGGCCGGGACATGGACAAGTGCCCACATCTTCCCGCATTTCGGCATACACTGTTTGGTTCAACGCTCACTTAGTGTTCCAGGTCAATCCTGCACTCAGCGCACCTTGCATTAATAAACATTCCATAGAATACTTTTCATTACAGCATAACTGCACTTATGTTCTATTCTTCGCATGCATCTCTTTTACATCTAGTTATCTTGTCTTCAATCTTTAGATCCAACCATTGCCCCCTTCTCCCTGGTGAGTAACTTATTTTTTATTTTTGCGGGGGGGGGGGGGGGGGGGGTTCGATGCCAGCTGGGCAACCTGTCATCAGCATTTGGGTCTGAGGAGCATACCGCGGAGACGAGGCCCTCACCAAGCTATTCAAGAAAATTCCCCAAAAAAATTCTTCATTTTTTTAGTTCACCTTTATTTTTTATTTTATTTTTATTTTACCTTTATTTAACCAGGAAGGCCAGTTGAGAACAAGTTCTCATTTACAACTGCGACCTGGTCAAGAAAAAGCAAAGCAGTGCGACAAAAACAACAACACAGAGTTACACATGGAGTAAACAAACGTAGAGTCAATAACACAATAGAAAAATATATATATAGTGTGTGCAAATGTAGTAAAATTAGGGAGGTAAGGCAATAAATAGGCCATATTTAGCATTAACAGGAGTGATGTGCAGATGATGATGTGGAAGTAGAGATACTGGGATGTAAAAGAGCAAAAATAAGTAACAATATGGGGATGATGTAACGGCTGTTGGTGGAAGAAGGTGAGGACCAAGGTGCAGCGTGGAACATGTTCGGCATTTTAATAGTAAAGCTGAACACTATACAACAAGCAACAAAAGAACAACTGAAACAGCTCCGTCGGGTGTGAAACACACTAAACAGAAAATAACCACCCACAACTAACAGTGGGAAAACAGGCTACCCAAGTATGGTTCTCAATCAGAGACAACGAAAGACAGCTGTCCCTGATTGAGAACCATACCGGGCCAAAACATAGAAATACAAAACCTAGACATAAAAACATAGAATGCCCACCCACATCACAACCTGACCAAACAAAAAAAAGAAACATACAAAGCAATCTACGGTCAGGGCGTGACAGATTAGGTATTTACAGATGGGCTGTATACAGGTGCAGTGATCGGTAAGCTGCTCTGACAGCTGATGCTTAAAGTTAGTGAGATCGATATAAGTCTCCAGCTTCAGTGATTTTTGCAATTCGTTCCAGTCATTTGCAGCAGAGAACTGGAAGGAAAGGAGGCCAAAGGAGGATTTGGCTTTGGGGATGACCAGTGAAATATACCTGCTGGAGTGCATGCAACGGGTGGGTGTTGCTATGGTGACCAGTGAGCTGAGAAAAGGCGGGGCTTTACCTAGTAAAGACTTATACAGTGCCTTGCGAAAGTATTCGGCCCCCTTGAACTTTGCGACCTTTTGCCACATTTCAGGCTTCAAACATAAAGATATAAAACTGTATTTTTTTGTGAAGAATCAACAACAAGTGGGACACAATCATGAAGTGGAACGACATTTATTGGATATTTCAAACTTTTTTAACAAATCAAAAACTGAAAAATTGGGCGTGCAAAATTATTCAGCCCCCTTAAGTTAATACTTTGTAGCGCCACCTTTTGCTGCGATTACAGCTGTAAGTCGCTTGGGGTATGTCTCTATCAGTTTTGCACATCGAGAGACTGAAATTTTTTCCCATTCCTCCTTGCAAAACAGCTCGAGCTCAGTGAGGTTGGATGGAGAGCATTTGTGAACAGCAGTTTTCAGTTCGTTCCACAGATTCTCGATTGGATTCAGGTCTGGACTTTGACTTGGCCATTCTAACACCTGGATATGTTTATTTTTGAACCATTCCATTGTAGATTTTGCTTTATGTTTTGGATCATTGTCTTGTTGGAAGACAAATCTCCGTCCCAGTCTCAGGTCTTTTGCAGACTCCATCAGGTTTTCTTCCAGAATGGTCCTGTATTTGGCTCCATCCATCTTCCCATCAATTTTAACCACCTTCCCTGTCCCTGCTGAAGAAAAGCAGGCCCAAACCATGATGCTGCCACCACCATGTTTGACAGTGGGGATGGTGTGTTCAGCTGTGTTGCTTTTACGCCAAACATAACGTTTTGCATTGTTGCCAAAAAGTTCAATTTTGGTTTCATCTGACCAGAGCACCTTCTTCCACATGTTTGGTGTGTCTCCCAGGTGGCTTGTGGCAAACTTTAAACAACACTTTTTATGGATATCTTTAAGAAATGGCTTTCTTCTTGCCACTCTTCCATAAAGGCCAGATTTGTGCAATATACGACTGATTGTTGTCCTATGGACAGAGTCTCCCACCTCAGCTGTAGATCTCTGCAGTTCATCCAGAGTGATCATGGGCCTCTTGGCTGCATCTCTAATCAGTCTTCTTCTTGTATGAGCTGAAAGTTTAGAGGGACGGCCAGGTCTTGGTAGATTTGCAGTGGTCTGATACTCCTTCCATTTCAATATTATCGCTTGCACAGTGCTCCTTGGGATGTTTAAAGCTTGGGAAATCTTTTTGTATCCAAATCCGGCTTTAAACTTCTTCACAACAGTATCTCGGACCTGCCTGGTGTGTTCCTTGTTCTTCATGATGCTCTCTGTGCTTTTAACGGACCTCTGAGACTATCACAGTGCAGGTGCATTTATACGGAGACTTGATTACACACAGGTGGATTGTATTTATCATCATTAGTCATTTAGGTCAACATTGGATCATTCAGAGATCCTCACTGAACTTCTGGAGAGAGTTTGCTGCACTGAAAGTAAAGGGGCTGAATAATTTTGCACGCCCAATTTTTCAGTTTTTGATTTGTTAAAAAAGTTTGAAATATCCAATAAATGTCGTTCCACTTCATGATTGTGTCCCACTTCTTGTTGATTCTTCATAACAAAATACAGTTTTATATCTTTATGTTTGAAGCCTGAAATGTGGCAAAAGGTCGCAAAGTTCAAGGGGGCCGAATACTTTCGCAAAGCACTGTAGATGACATGGAGCCAGTGGGTTTGGCGACGAATATGAAGCAAGGGCCAGCCAACGAGAGCATACAGGTCGCAATGGTGGGTGGTATATGAGGCTTTGGTGACAAAACAGATGGCACCGTGATAGACTACGTCTAATATGCTGAGTAAAGTGTTGGAGGCAATTTTGTAGATGACATCGCCGAAATCAAGGATTGGTAGGATAGTCAGTTTTACGAGGATATGTTTAGCAGCATGAGTGAAGGAGGCTTTGTTGCAAAATAGAAAGCCGATTCTAGATTTAATTTTGGATTGGAGATGCTTAATGTGAATCTGGAAGAAGAGTTTACAGTCTAACCAGACACCTAGGTATTTGTAGTTGTCCACATATTCTAAGTCAGAACCATCCAGAGTAGTGATGCTAGTCGGGTGGGCGGGTGCAGGCATCGATCGGTTGAAGAGCATGCATTTAGTTTTACTAGCATTTATGAGCAGTTGGAGGCCACAGAAGGAGTGTTGTATGGCATTGAAGCTTGTCTGGAGGTTTGTTAACACAGTGTCCAAAGAAGGGCCAGATGTAACAGAATGGTGTCGTCTGCATAGAGGTGGATCAGAGAATCACCTGCAGCAAGAGCGCCGTCATTGTTATTTATAGAGAAAAGAGACAGCCCGAGAATTGAACCCTGTGTATGTAGTGAGGACCAGCCGACTAGAGCATACAGGTCGCAGTGGTGGGTGGTATAAGGTGCTTTAGTAACAAAACGGATGGCACTGTGATAAACTGCATCCAGTTTGCTGAGTAGAGTATTGGAAGCTATTTTGTAGATGACATCGCCGAAGTCGAGGATCGGTAGGATAGTCAGTTTTACTAGGGTAAGTTTGGCGGCGTGAGTGAAGGAGGCTTTTTTGCGGAATAGAAAGACGACTCTAGATTTGATTTTAGATTGGAGATTTTTCATATGCGTCTGGAAGGAGAGTTTACAGTCTAGCCAGACACCTAGGTACTTATAGATGTCCACATATTCTAGGTCGGAACCATCCAGGGTGGTGATGCTAGTCGGGCGTGCAGGTACAGGCAACGAACGGTTGAAAGCATGCATTTGGTTTTACTAGCGTTTAAGAGCAGTTGGAGGCCACGGAAGGAGTGTTGTATGGCATTGAAGCTCGTTTGGAGGTTAGATAGCACAGTGTCCAAGGAAGGGCCAGAAGTATACAGAATGGTGTCATCTGCGTAGAGGTGGATCAGGGAATCGCCCGCAGCAAGAGCAACATCATTGATATATACAGAGAAAAGAGTCAGCCCGAGAATTGAACCCTGTGGCACCCCCATAGAAACTGCCAGAGGACCGGACAACATGCCCTCCGATTTGACACACTGAACTCTGTCTGCAAAGTAGTTGCTGAACCAGGCGCGGCAGTCATTATAAAAACCGAGGCTACTGAGCCTGCCGATAAGAATATGGTGATTGACAGAGATGAAAGCCTTGGCCAGGTCGATGAAGACGGCTGCACAGTACTGTCTTTTATCGATGGCGGTTATGATATCATTTAGTACCTTGATCGTGGCTGAGGTGCACCCGTGACCGGCTCGAAACCAGATTGCACAGCGGAGAAGGTACGGTGGGATTCGAGACGGTCAGTGATCTGTTTGTTGATTTGGCTTTCGAAGACCTTAGATAGGCAGGGCAGGATGGATATAGGTCTGTTACAGTTTGGGTCCAGGGTGTCTCCCCCTTTGAAGAGGGGGATGACTGCGGCAGCTTTCCAATCCTTGGGGATCTCAGACGATATGAAAGAGAGGTTGAACAGGCTGGTAATAGGGGTTGCGACAATGGCGGCGGATAGTTTCAGAAATAGAGGGTCCAGATTGTCAAGCCCAGCTGATTTGTACGGGTCCAGGTTTTGCAGCTCGTTCAGAACATCTGCTATCTGGATTTGGGTAAAGGAGAAGCTGGAGAGGCTTGGGCGAGTAGCTGTGGGGGGGGGGGGGCGGAGCTGTTGGCCGAGGTTGGAGTAGCCAGGAGGAAGGCATGGCCAGCCGTTGAGAAATGCTTGTTGAAGTTTTCGATAATCATGGATTTATCGGTGGTGACCGTGTTACCTAGCCTCAGTGCAGTGGGCAGCTGGGAGGAGGTGCTCTTGTTCTCCATGGACTTTACAGTGTCCCAGAACTTTTTGGAGTTAGAGCTACAGGATGCAAATTTCTGCTTGAAGAAGCTGGCCTTTGCTTTCCTGACTTCCCTGAACAGTTGCATATTGCGGGGACTATTCGATGCTATTGCAGTCCACCACAGGATGTTTTTGTGCTGGTCGAGGGCAGTCAGGTCTGGAGTGAACCAAGGGCTATATCTGTTCTTAGTTCTGCATTTTTTGAACGGAGCATGCTTATCTAGAATGGTGAGGAAGTTACTTTTAAAGAATGACCAGGCATCCTCAACTGACCGGATGAGGTCAATATCCTTCCAGGATACCCGGGCCAGGTCGATTAGAAAGGCCTGCTCGCAGAAGTGTTTTAGGGAGCGTTTGACAGTGATGAGGGGTGGTCGTTTGACTGCGGACCCATAGCGGATACAGGCAATGAGGCAGTGATCACTGAGATCCTGGTTGAAGACAGCGGAGGTGTATTGGAGGGCCAGTTGGTCAGGATAACGTCTATGAGGGTGCCCTTGTTTACAGATTTAGGGTTGTACCTGGTGGGTTCCTTGATGATTTGTGTGAGATTGAGGGCATCTAGCTTAGATTGTAGGACCGCCGGGGTGTTAAGCATATCCCAGTTTAGTTCACCTAACAGAACAAACTCTGAAGCTAGATGGGGGGGCGATCAATTCACAAATGGTGTCCAGGGCACAGCTGGGAGCTGAGGGGGGTCGGTAGCAGGCGGCAACAGTGAGAGACTTATTTCTGGAGAGAGTAATTTTTTTAATTAGTAGTTCGAACTGTTTGGGTATGGACCTGTAAAGTATGACATTACTTTGCAGGCTATCTCTGCAGTAGACTGCAACTCCTCCCCCTTTTGCAGTTCTATCTTGACAGAAAATGTTATAGTTGGGTATGGAAATCTCTGAATTTTTGGTGGCCTTCCTAAGCCAGGATTCAGACACGGCAAGGACATCAGGGTTAGCAGAGTGTGCTACAGCAGTGAGTAAAACAAACTTAGGGAGGAGGCTTCTGATGTTGACATGCATGAAACCAAGGCTTTTTCGATCACAGAAGTCAACAAATGAGGGTGCCTGGGGACATGCAGGGCCTGGGTTTACCTCCACATCACCCGCGGAACAGGGGAGGAGTAGTATGAGGGTGCGGCTAAAGGCTATCAAAACTGGTCGCCTAGAGCGTTGGGGACAAAGAATAAAAGGAGCATTGCATCTGTTGTTATTCAGTTAATCCTGTACTCGATTGAACTATAGTTGGTTACTTAAAAAATCAGGTACGAGGGAGTGTGGTATATGGCCAATATACCAAGGCTAAGGGATGTTCTTATGTAGGATGCAACACGGAGTACCTGGATACAGCCCTTAGCAGTGGTATATTGGCCATATACCACAAACCCACAAGGTGGCTTATTGCTATTATTAACTGGTTTCCAACGTAATTAGAGAAGTAAAAATAAATGTTTTGTCATACCCATGGTACACGGTCTGATATACTACGACTGTCAGCCAATCAGCATTCAGGGCTCGAACCACCCAATTTACAATAGACACTTAAATCACTAGAGAAGGGCACAATTTTTTCCTCAGCCTCTCCTCTCTTTCTCTCCTCTATAGCCTGGCTTAATTAATTACTGGTTTAATTACTTCCACTGTTACAGTTAGCATGAGACATCAGCCAAGTTCAGCCAAGATGGGTCTATTTTGTATTTAGATTTCCATGTATTGTTCATGTAGTTCAGAGGGGTGTATTATGATGCTAGATCTACTCAGGAATTTATAAAGATTCAGATTCAGCCAGATTCAGTTATTTTCACATTCCATACTTCCACTTCCATGTTACAAAGGTGGAAATTGGTCCTCCCCCTGCTGTTAATTCCAGCCAGGCTTGTAACTACGCTTGCATGTCGCACGTGAATAAGCCCAGCGAGTCGAACGCCGAACTCTTCATTTAGACAATGCTGAACACCCATCCATGGGTGAGTCAGTGCAACCTTTACATTTTTGCCTAAATCAAAAGTTATCTTGCAAATTCAGCAGGCTATTGTGTGAACTATAATAGAAGTGTTGTCTTTCTTTCATTAGGTCTCGTTCATGCCATCGTTGGTGTGCTTATCAATACACAAGCAACTTTTTTCCCACTCCTATCGATAAAATAATTGTAGTTATTTTTTTTTTGACTGTGCATGGTTTCAAATTCATCCTGTCATTACTAAATGTGTAATGTGGTAAAACAATATAACAATAATATAAAAATAACACAAACATTTGATGAATAAAATATATAGTCGGTAGTTTTTCTCCAATGAAGGGGATGATGCACACTTTGCAAGAGGGTGGGAATCAACACTTCCTTCAGGAGTTAGCCTGCCCGTTAGCGTGTTAGAGCTGAAAGATTATTTGCCAAAGAAATTGACCTGGCTAAAAGGTGAGACACCTTCGTGCCAATGGTTACCTTGTGTTGAACAGAAGTGACCCGAGATACACTATACTGTATATACAAAAGTATGTGGACACCCCTTCAAATTAGTGGATTCGTCTATTTCCGCCACACCTGTAACTGACAGGTGTATACAATGGAGCACACAGCCATGCAATCTCCATAGACAAACATTGGCAGTAGAATGATTTTACTGAAGCGCTCAGTGACTTTGAACATGGCACTGTCATAGGATGCCACCTTTCCAACAAGTCAACTGTAAGTGCTGTGATTGTGAAGTGGAAACGTCTAAGAGCAACAACGGCTCAGCCGTGAAGTGGTAGGCCACACAAGCTCACAGAACGGGACTGCCGAGTGCTGAAGCGAGTAACGTGTAAAAAATCGTCTTTCCTCGGTTTTTAGATTTTTATTTAACTAAGCAAGTCAGTTAAGAACAAATTCTTATTTACAATGACAGCCTACCGGGGAACAGTGGGTTAATTGCTTTGTTCAGGGGCAAAAAGACAGACTTTTGCCTTGTTAGCTCAGGGATTTGATCCAACAACCTTACAGTTACTGGCCCAATGCTCTAACCACTAGGCTACCTGCAACACTCACTACTGAGTTCCAAACTGCCTCAGGAAGCAACGTCAGCACAATAACTGTTCGTCGGGAGCTTCATGAAATGGTTTTCAATGGCCTAGCAGCCGCACACAAAACTAAGATCACCATGTGCAATGCCAAACGTTGGCTGGAGCAGTGGAATCGTGTTCTCTAGAATGATGGATCACGCTTCACCATCTGGCAGTCCGATGGATGAATCTGGGTTTGGCGGATGCCAGGAAATTGCTACATGCCCCAATGCATAGTGCCAAGTGTAAAGTTTGGTGGAGAAGGAATAATGATCTGTGGCTGTTTTTCATGGTTAGGGCTAGGCCCCTTAGTTCCAGTGAAATCTTAACGCTACAGCATACAATGAAATTCTGGACGATTCTATGTGCTTCCAACTTTGTGGCAACAGTTTGGTAAAGGCCCTTTCTGTTTCAGCTTGACAATGCCCCCGTGCACAAAGCGCGGTCCATACAGAAATGGTTTGTCGAGATTGGTGTGGAAGAACTTGACTGGCCTGCACAGAGCTCTGACCTCAACGCCATCGAACACCTTTAGGATGAATTGGAACACCGAGTGTAAGCCAGGACTAATCACCCAACATCAGTGCCCAACTTCACTAATGTTCTTGTGACTGAAGGGAAGCAAGTCCCCACAGTAATGTTCCAACATCTAGTGGAAAGCCTTCCCAGAAGAGTGGAGGATGTTATAGCAGCAAAGGGGGGACCAACTCCGTATTAATGCCCATGATTTTTGAATGAGATGTTCGACGAGCAGGTGTCCACATACTTTTGGTGTTGTAGTGTAGCTCGCTAACTCCTCTTATCCCTCCTCATAGTACACCTCTCTGTAGAGTATCAACATTTTCGCTTTTATAATAAACAAATGCCTTTACAGGGTTATATATATATATATATATTCGTTTCTAGGGCACAATATGTGCTTGAAAAGTAGCTAGAGGTCTTACACGACCAATAAAGGCTCTATATCCATCAATTAAAAAAAAATATTTTCTGGTGCTCTTAAATTTTAGGGAGGGAGGGTTGGGAGTAAGAGCCCTGCACGGGCATGAATTTTAAGCCCGAGCCCTACCCATGCCCCAATGTTCAGGTCCTACCCTACCCAGGCCCAATTGCTTCCTCCAAATTTACCCGGCCTTACCTGATGTATAACGTCTGTGCCTGTCGGGGTCAGGTAGCAGAGTTCTAGTTGGGAGGGAGGGGTTGGGAGGGAGGTGTTGAGAGAAAGGGAGATAGGGAGGGGTTGGGAGGGAGGTGTTGGGAGAAAGGGAGGGATTGGGAGGGAGGGGTTGGGAGAAAGGGAGCGGTTGAGAGGGAGAGAGGGAGGGGTTGGGAGGGAGGTGTTGGGAGAAAGGGAGGGGTTGGGAGGGAGCGAGGGGTTGAGAGGGAGGAATTGGGAGGGAGGGAGTAGGGGCGGTTGGGAGGGAAGTATTGGGAGAAAGGGAGGTATTGGGAGAAAGGGAGGGATTGGGAAAAGGGGAGGGGTTGGGAGGGAGGGAGGGGTTGGGAGGGAGGGAGGTGTTGGGAGAAAGGGAGGGGTTGGGAGGGAGCAAGGGGTTGAGAGGGAGGGAGTAGGGGCTCCTCTGTCCTTCCTTCTCTTCCTCCTCCAGACCAGCTGTAATGAGTGGAGCCAGCCTAGTGGTGCATCTCAAATGGCACCCTATTCCCTATATAGTTCACTACTTTTGACCAGAGCCATAACATGTGCCATTTGGGACACAACCCAGGATTTGGCACTATGAGGAACACACAGCACTTAGAGCAGCAGAGGAAACCTGTGAGTAGAGAGAGCCGCTCTGCCCAATTACTGTACCACCAACTGAGACACAGCCTCTCTCCATCCACTAACTGAGACACAGCCTCTCTCCATCCACTAACTGAGACACAGCCTCACTCCATCCATTAACTGAGACACAGCCTCTCTGCATCCACTAACTGAGACACATCCTCTCTCCATCCACTAACTGAGACACAGCCTCTCTCCATCCACTAACTGAGACACAGCCTCTCTCCATCCACTAACTGTGACACAGCCTCTCTCCATCCACTAACGGAGACACAGCCTCTCTCCATCCACTAACTGAGACACAGCCTCTCTCCATCCACTAACTGAGACACAGCCTCTCTCCATCCATTAACTGAGACACAGCCTCTCTCCATCCACTAACTGTGACACAGCCTCTCTCCATCCACTAACGGAGACACAGCCTCTCTCCATCCACTAACTGAGACACAGCCTCTCTCCATCCACTAACTGAGACACAGCCTCTCTCCATCCACTAACTGAGACACAGCCTCTCTCCATCCACTAACTGAGACACATCCTCTCTCCATCCACTAACTGAGACACAGCCTCTCTCCATCCACTAACTGAGGCACAGCCTCTCTCCATCCACTAACTGAGACACAGCCTCTCTCCATCCACTAACTGAGACACATCCTCTCTCCATCCACTAACTGAGACACATCCTCTCTCCATCCACTAACTGAGACACAGCCTCTCTCCATCCACTAACTGAGACACAGCCTCTCTCCATCCACTAACTGAGACACAGCCTCTCTGCATCCACTAACTGAGACACAGCCTCTCTCCATCCATTAACTGAGACACAGCCTCTCTCCATCCACTAACTGAGATACATCCTCTCTGCATCCACTAACTGAGACACAGCCTCTCTCCATCCACTAACTGAGACACAGCCTCTCTCCATCCACTAACTGAGACACAGCCTCTCTCCATCCACTAACTGAGACACAGCCTCTCTCCATCCACTAACGGAGACACAGCCTCTCTCCATCCACTAACTGAGACACAGCCTCTCTCCATCCACTAACTGAGACACAGCCTCTCTCCATCCACTACCTGAGACACAGCCTCTCTCCATCCACTAACTGAGACACATCCTCTCTCCATCCACTAACTGAGACACAGCCTCTCTCCATCCACTAACTGAGGCACAGCCTCTCTCCATCCACTAACTAAGACACATCCTCTCTCCATCCACTAACTGAGACACATCCTCTCTCCATCCACTAACTGAGACACATCCTCTCTCCATCCACTAACTGAGACACAGCCTCTCTCCATCCACTAACTGAGACACAGCCTCTCTCCATCCACTAACTGAGACACAGCCTCTCTCCATCCACTAACTGAGACACAGCCTCTCTCCATCCACTAACTGAGACACAGCCTCTCTCCATCCACTAACTGAGACACATCCTCTCTGCATCCACTAACTGAGACACAGCCTCTCTCCATCCACTAACTGAGACACAGCCTCTCTCCATCCACTAACTGAGACACAGCCTCTCTCCATCCACTAACTGAGACACAGCCTCTCTCCATCCATTAGCTGAGACACAGCCTCTCTCCATCCGCTGGCCGCTGGGATGGCAAATTAAGTTGGTGTGCATTTAATGAGGAGCGAATACCACAGTCATTCCTCCCTCCTGCGTTATATCGACAAGTTTATTTCCACCTGTTGCAAAGTCAACTGCTGCTTACTAATATATTTAGGTTTAGTGTGTGACTGAAAAATTATATGGCGATCCAGATAGACGTGATGCAGGGTGGGTGAGGTTCATTGTTATCATCCATCTAAGGGAGGGAACCCGAACCCATACCCATACCCATACCTGTCCAGTCCCACAACACACTTCTATACCTTTCAGTGATCAGAGGATGGACAAACTGTTAACAGTGTGGGAGAGGAGTGAGAGGCGGTGTGATTCTCTGAAATTTCAATTAGTTGATTTTGGCCTTACAGGAGGAGGGGACCAGAACTGAAGAGGTTTGTACTCTGTGGGCTATACTGATATACTGTAGATACCTTCCATTACACTGCATTTATTTACTGTATAGCACACTGTAGATGTCTCAATAAATCATTGCCCATCACTTTTCAATCACCTGAATCTAAATAAATCACGTTCATGACTGCAGGTTAGGGCACTATGGGACGTTATTCCCTCCCACAGAGAATGAACTTTTCCACTGTGGTTACAAAACACTCATCCATGCAAGCTGATCCAGCAGCCAGTGTACTGCCCCCTGCTGCAATCTGGCTCCCAGTCAGGTTAACCCTCAGAACAGTTAGCCCTTATTAAGATTTTTAAATATTTTTTTGTTGTTAAAAACAGATTTTAGCGGGTAAAGTGATAAAACCAATTCTATGATGGGTGTCTGTTGAAGTGCAACATTCCATGATTGGATAAAGACCTTTATTTGAGAAATAGAACCCCCACCACAATTCATCCCTAGCAACCAAACCAATGGTGTAGCTGAGATCATATTCCAACAATCCAACATCATAACAGACAATTTACATGTAACTGCCAAAATCATGGAAACACAATGAGGGGTACAAAGTATATTGAAAGCAGGTGCTTCCACACAGGTGTGGTTCCTGAGTTAATTAAGCAATTAACATCCCATCATGCTTAGGGTCATGTATAAAAATGCTGGGCAGGGCATTATTTTGTCTTCCATGGGTATGGGATGACAATGACCCATCCACAGGGCATGAAGTGATCACAGAATGGTTTGAAGAGCATGAAAACTATGTAAGCCTTCCAGTGTCTGCCATGGCCGTCTCAGTGACCAGATCTCTCGCCAATTGAACACTTATGAGAGATTCTGGAGCGGCACCTGAGACAGTGTTTCCCACCCATCATCAACAAAACACCAAATGATGGAATTTCTCATGGAAGAATGGTGTCTCATCCCTCCAATAGAGTTCCAGACACTTGTAGAATCTATGCCAAGGTGCATTGAAGCTGTTCTGGCTCATAGTGGCCCAACAGCCTATTAAGACACTTTATTTTGTGTATTTTGTGTATACTGTACTTCTGTTCAAACTACAATGGACAATCAGTAAATATAGATGAAAAGCTAGTAGATAACAGATTACAGATTCACATTCTTTGATGAATTCTGAATAGAAATATGATTCATTTTATGTGAGAACCTATTCACATCCACAAGTATGCATTACCATCTTCTCTCATCCCTTGCATCTCTCTGCTCATCATGATCTGCAGTCTCTCTCTCTAATTAATGTTGGAGAATAGACTCCAGTGTCTGTCAGGTTTCCCCTAATAGTTTCAGAAGCCCCTGAGGCAGTTACACTTCCTGCCGCGCCTGCCTATGTTGCTCCCCGCCCTCCTCCCTCCCAGTTCACGGGTGTCCTTAAACCTGTCACAAATGATTACCTTTCATCCGAATAAACATGCACTGCCATTCAATCAGCCTGTATGTATTGTAGGCAAGCCAGCCAGGGATGTGCAGATTTGCTACAGGCAAGAGAGGAGAGAAAACTGATTCATATAAATGTATAAATGTATGAATGTGAGGTCTAAAAATAGCCTTGTTTTTCCTTTCCTATAACCCATTCATCTGAGACATGCTCTTTTCAATGGGAAGTGATATATATAGAGAGAGGAGCCTCCTAGTTCACAGGGGACTGTTTCTCTTCTGCACAGCAGAGGCTTGCTTTAATTCAATATTTCTTGTTTTATGTAATACCGGTACCAATGCTGCGATGTGTGAAAATCCCAAACAGTGTTTGATTATGTTTCAGTACAAATAGTTAGATATGAAAGATTTGTTTGAAGAAATTCAAGGAATTGAAGCCGAAATATCTGGTAAACAAGTTTTTGCAGTAGTGTCTCTGTGGAACCTCATATAAAGCATGCTGTTGTTCTATCATGTCTAACGGTGTTGTCGTGAGACAGCTATTTCCTTGTGTTGATATCATGTCCATCCTCATCACTGTTCTCTTCAACACACAAACACACACACACTCTCCCTCTGCATTCTGAGACAGGATTACTCCAGTAACTTCACCCCTGATTTCTGCTCTTCATAGTCGATTAGTAAAATGATCAGATCCCCGTACAACAAACTATGGTATGTGCAAATACTGTATAATAACTACAGCCCAGATGTTTTGTTGGTCAGGTCACATGGGCAAGTCACATGGTCCTATATACAGTGGGGCAAAAAAGTATTTAGTCAGCCACCAATTGTGCAAGTTCTCCCACTTAAAAAGATTTGAGAGGCCTGTAATATTCATCATAGGTACACTTCAACTATGACAGACAAAATTAGAATTTTTTTCTCTCCAGAAAATCACATTGTAGGATTTTTTATGAATTTATTTGCAAATTATGGTGGAAAATAAGTATTTGGTCAATAACAAAAGTTTATCTCAATACTGTTATATACCCTTTGTTGGCAATGACAGAGGTCAAACATTTTCTGTAAGTCTTCACAAGGTTTTCACACACTGTTGCTGGTATTTTGGCCCATTCCTCCATGCAGATCTCCTCTAGAGCAGTGATGTTTTGGGGCTGTTGCTGGGAAACACAGACTTTCAACTCCCTCCAAAGATGTTCAATGGGGTTGAGATCTGGAGACTGGCTAGGCCACTCCAGGACCTTGAAATGCTTCTTACGAAGCCACTCCTTCGTTGCCCGGACGGTGTGTTTGGGATCATTGTCATGCTGAAAGACCCAGCCACGTTTCATCTTCAATGCCCTTGCTGATGGAAGGAGGTTTTCACTCAAAATCTCACGTTACATGGCCCCATTCATTCTTTCCTTTACACGGATCAGTCGTCCTGGTCCCTTTGCAGAGAAACAGCCGCAAAGCATGATGTTTCCACCCCCATGCTTCACAGTAGGTATGGTGTTCTTTGGATGCAACTCACTATTCTTCCTCATCCAAACACGACGAGTTGAGTTTTTACCAAAAAGTTATATTTTGGTTTCATCTGACCATATGACATTCTCCCAATCTTCTTCTGGATCCCCCAAATGCTCTCTAGCAAACTTCAGACGGGCCTGGACATGTACTGGCTTAAGCAGGGGGACACGTCTGGCACTGCAGGATTTGAGTCCCTGGCGGCGTAGTGTGTTACTGATGGTAGGCTTTGTTACTTTGGTCCCAGCTCTCTGCAGGTCATTCACTAGGTCCCCCCGTGTGGTTCTGGGATGTTTGCTCACCGTTCTTGTGATAATTTTGACCCCACGGGGTGAGATCTTGCGTGGAGCCCCAGATCGAGGGAGATTATCAGTGGTCTTGTATGTCTTCCATTTCCTAATATTTGCTCCCACAGTTGATTTCTTCAAACCAAGCTGCTTACCTATTGCAGATTCAGTCTTCCCAGCCTGGTACAGGTCTACAATTGTGTTTCTGGTGTCCTTTGACAGCTCTTTGGTCTTGGCCATAGTGGAGTTTGGAGTGTGACTGTTTGATGTTGTGGACAGGTGTCTTTTATACTGATAACATGTTCAAACAGGTGCCATTAATTATGGTAACGAGTGGAGGACAGAGGAGCCTCTTAAAGAAGAAGTTACAGGTCTGTGAGAGCCAGAAATCTTGCTTGTTTGTAGGTGACCAAATACTTATTTTCCACCATAATTTGCAAATAAATTCATAAAAAATCCTACAATGTGATGTTCTGGATTTTTTTTCTAATTTTGTCTGTCATAGTTGAAGTGTACCTATGATGAAAATTACAGGCCTCTCTCATCTTTTTAAGTGGGAGAACTTGCACAATTGGTGGCTGACTAAATACATTTTTGCCCCACTGTATATCGTGTTTAGTCTTTAAAAAAATGTTTTTCAGTCCCTTTTACAACTCTAGTTGCAAATCAAATTAAATCATGAAGTGACAACAACAAATACTTTTAATTGCTCAAATAATTTTGTATTTCTTTCTCCCTCCTTGTAATGTCAAGAATGAGGTTACCATATCTGACATTCACTTAATTTCATTACATATACGTGTATTATATGCTGAATTTATAATAATACCTTTGCCACTTCTAATACATTTTCCAAATTATAAACAGGATATATTCTCCAGTTGCCTTCAAATGCGGAGCCTCCTTAAAGTTGATTTACTCTCTTGTTAACAAATGTTCCTCTTAAACTTTGTGTTGTAGATGTAGGACGTTGGGGTAACTGTATATATGTGGAAAGATGGATAGGGCTGAGGGACTGAGCTGAAGTTGTTGTTGTTATTTTACCTTCATTTTAACAGATTCATATTGAAACCAAGGTCTCTTTTGCAAAGGAGTCCTGCATGCACACAAGTTAGAAAATACAACAAAATACAAATATACACAATTACAAACCCACTCAAGAAAAATAATTAAATTCCTCAGCAAAGAAAGTCCCGTGTTTGCGTGTTTTCAGAGGATCCTATACCTGTCTCACGGCAATAAAGAAAATAAGATGTAGCCTGGACACCTGCTGCAAGAGGTCAGACCCATTTTTCAAAATTAACCATATTGATTCGTTAAGTCCTTGTCTTGTAATTCCATTACCAGGGGCCAGTCTTCCTAAAGGCCATGGGCAGCCCGCGGTTTAGTCCCAAATGGCTCCCTATATACTGGACATCATTTGACCAGGGCCCATAGGGTCGTGTTCTATATATGAAATAGGATGGGATCAGGAAAAGGAGTCCAATATTGTTGTCAGGGACACAGCGAAGCAGATGAGGTCAATCTGAAGAAATGTGAGAGATCCAATTAGATTCCATCCCATTCCACAACCATCATGGTCTGAGGTATGCAGAGGTTGGGAAGAGACAGAGACTATAAGGATACACTGTAAAGACTATTGTCTCGAGCATGTAAAGTAGCATGATAATCAATTCTGAATTACATAGTTAGAGAGGAGGTAGTTTACATCATCATCATCATCCACGGTAGGAAAATGCTTGGATATACAGTACCAGTCAAAAGTTTGGACACACCTACTCATTCCAGGGTTTTTCTTTATTTATACTATTTTCTACATTGTAGTGAAGACATCACAATTATGAAATAACACATATGTTGTAACAATCATGTTGTGACCAAAAAAGTGTTAAACAAATCAAAATGTATGTTATATATTGTAGCCACACTTTGCCTTGATGACAGCTTTGCACACTCTTGTCATTCTCTCAACCAACTTGATGAGGTAGTCACCTGCAATGCATTTCAATTAACAGATGTGCCTTGTTAAAAGTTCATTTGTGGAATTTCTTTCCTTCTTAATGCGTTTGAGCCAATCAGTTGTGTTGTGACAAGGTAGGGGTGGTATACAGAAGATAGCCCTATTTGGTAAAGACCAAGTCCATATTATGGCAAGAACAGCTCAAATAAGGAAAGAGAAACAACAGTCCCATCATGACTGTTTAAGACATGAAGGTCAGTCAATTTTAAGACATGAAGGTCAGTCAATTTTAAAACATGAAGGTCAGTCAATTTTCAAGAAGTTTCTTCAAGTGCAGTTGCAAAAACCATCCAGCCATATGATAAAACTGTCTCTCATGAGGACCGCCACAGGAAAGGAAGATTCAGAGTTACTCTACTGCAGAGGAGAAGTTCATTAGAGTTACCAGCCTCAGATTGCAGCCCAAATAAATGCTTCACAGATTTCAGGTAACAGATACATCTCGACATCCTGTTCAGAGGAGACTGCATGAATCAGGCCTTTATGGTCAAATTGCTGCAAAGAAACCACTACTAAAGCACACCAATAAGAAAAAGAGACTTGCTGGGCCAAGAAACACGTCCAAATTTGAGATTTTTGGTTCCAACCGCTATGTCTTTGTGAGATGCAGGGTAGGTAAACGGATAATCTCTGCATGTGTGGTTCCCACTTGAAGCATGGAGGAGGAGGTGTGATGGTGTGGGGGTGCTTTGCTGGTGACACTGTCTGTGATTTGTTTTGAATTCAAGGCACACTTAACCAGCATGGCTACCACATCATTCTGCAGCGATACGCCATCCCATCTGGTTTGCGACTATCATTTGTTTTTCAACAGGACAATGACTCAAGATACACCTCCAGGCTGTGTAAGGGTTATTTGACAAAGAAGGAGAGTGATGGAGCATCAGATGACCTGGCCTCCACAATCACCTGACCTCAACCCAATTGAGATGGTTTGGGATGGGTTGGACTGCAGAGTGTGAAGGAAAAGCAGCCAACAAGTGCTCAGCATGTGTGGGAACTCCTTCAAGACTGTTGGAAAAGCATTCCTCATGAAGCTTGTAGAGAGAATGTCAATAATGTGCAAAGTCATCAAGGCAAAGGGTGGCTACTTTGAAGAATCTAAAATATGTTTTGATTTGTTTAACTATTTTTAGGTAACTACAGATGGCATCCCTAGCCGCGTTCTCAGAGCATGTGCAGACCAGCTGGAGTGATTACGGACGTATTCAATCTCTCCCTATCCCAGTCTGCTGTCCCCACATGCTTTAAATGTCCACCATTGTTCCTGTACCCAAGAAAGCAAAGGTAACTGAACTAAATTACTATTGCCCCATAGTACTCAACTTCTGTCATCAGAAAGTGCTTTGAGAGACTAGTAAAGGATCATATCACCTTTACCCTACCTGACATCCTAGACCCACTTCAATTTGCTTATCGCCCCAATAGATCCACAGACGATGCAATCGCCATCGCACAACACACTCCCTATCCTAACAGGAATACCTATGTAAGAATGCTGTTCATTGACACTAGCTCAGCATTCAACACCATTGTACCCTCCAAGCTCATCATTAAGCTCAAGGCCCTGGGTCTGAACCCCGCCCTGTGCAACTGGGTCCTGGACTTCCTGACGGGCCACCCCAAGGTGGTGAAGGCAGAAAACAACACCTTCACTTCTCTGATCCTCAACACTGGGGCCCCACAAGGATGCATGCTCATTCCCCTAATGTACTCCCTGTTCAGCCATGACTGCGTGGCCACGCACTCCTCCAACTCAATCATCAAGTTTGCAGATGACACAACAGTAGTAGGCCTGATTACCAACAATGCCGAGACAGCCTACAGGGAGGAGGTGAGGGCCCTGGGAGTGTGGTGCCAGGAAAATAACCTCTCACCAAACATCAACAAAACAAATGAGCTTCAGGTAACAGCAGAGGGAGCACCCCCCTATCCACATCGACAGGGCCGCAGTGGAGAAGGTGGAAAGCTTAAAGTTCCTGGACGTACACATCACTGACAAATTGAAATGGTCTACACACAAAGACAGTGTGGTGAAGAAGGCACAACAGCGCCTCTTCAAACTCAGGAGGCTGAAGAAATTAGGCTTGTCACCTAAAACCCTGACACACTTTTACAGATGCACATTTGAGAGCATCATGTCGGGCTGTATCACCGCCTGGTACGGCAACTGCACCGCCCGTAACCGCAGGGCTCTCCAGAGGGTGATGCTGGCTGCCCAACGCATCACCGGGGGCAAACTACCTGACCTCCAGGACACCTACAGCACCCAATGTCACAGGATGGCCATAAAGATCATCAAGGACAATAACCACCCGAGCCACTGCCTGTTCATCCCACTATCATCCAGAAGGTGAGGTCAGTACAGGTGCCTCGAAGCTGAGACCGAGAGACTGAAAAACAGCTTCTATCTCAAGGCCATCAGACTGTTAAATAGCCATCAGTAGCACATTAGAGGCTGCTTCCCTATATGCATAGACTTGAAATCACTGGCCACTTTAATAATGAAACACTAGTCACTTTAATAATGTTTACATATTTTGCATTATTCATCTCATATGCATATACTGTATTCTATCCTATTCTACAGTATCTTAGTCTATGCCGCTCTGACACTGCTCGCCCAAATATGCATACAGTGTATATTCCTAATTTCATTCCTTTACTTTAGATTTGTGTGGATTGTGTGTATTGTTGTGAAATTGTTAGATATTACTTGTTAGAAATTACTGCACTGTAAGAGCTAGAAACACGCATTTCGCTACACCTGTAGTATCTGCTAAACAAGTGTATGTGACAAATACAATTTTATTTGATTGTTCACTATTGTTCACTATTCTACAATGTTGAAAATAGTAAAAACAAAGAAAAACCCTTGAATTAATAGGTGTGTCCAACATTTGACTTCTACTGTATACTAAACAAAAATATAAACACAACATGTAAAGTATTGGTCCCATGTTTCATGAGCTGAAATCAAAAAGATCCCATAAATGTTCCATATAAACAAAACGCTTATTTCTTTGCAATTTTGTGCACAAATTTGTTTACATCCCTGTTAGTAAGTATTTATCCTTTGCCAAGATAATCCATCCATCTGAAAGGTGTGGCATATCAATAAGCTAATTAAACAGCATGATCATTACACAGGGCCACCTTGTGCTGGGGACAATAAAAGGCCACTAAAATATGCAGTTTTGTCAAACAGCACAAGGTGGACAGCTGGTGAAACCAAATATTATTTATGTTCGTAATAAAGCCCTTTTGTGGGGAAAAACTCATTCTGATTGGCTGGGCCCGGCTCCCCAGTGAATGGGCCCCCAAATGTGTGGGCCTATGTCCTCCCTGGCCCATCCATGGCTGCACCCCTGCCAGTTCATGTGAAATCCATAGATTAAGGCCTAATACATTTATTTAAATTGACTGATTTCCTTATATGAACTTTAACTCGTTGAAATTGTTTCATTTGGCATTTATATTTTTGTTCAGTATTTACACTATATGACCAAAATTATGTGGACACCTGCTTGTCGAACATCTCATTCCAAAATAATGGGCATTAAAATATAGTTGGTCCCCCCTTTGCTGCAATAACAGCCTCCACTCCTCTGGGAAGGTTTTCCACTAGATGTTGGAAAATTGCTGCAGGGACTTGCTTCCATTTAGTCACAAGAACATTAGTGAAGTTGGGCACTGATGTTGGGAAATTAGTCATAGCTCGCAGTCTGCGTTCCAATTCATCCCAAAGGTGTTTGATGGGGTTGACGTCAGGGCTCTGTGTGTAGGCCAGTTAAGTTCTTCCAAACCAATCTCGACAAACCATTTCTGTATGGACCTCACCTTGTGCACGGGGGCATTGGCATGCTGAAACAGGATAGGGCCTTCCTCAAACTGTTTCCACAAAGTTGGAAGCACAGAATCGTCTAGAATTTCATTGTATGCTGTAGCATTAAGATTTCCCTTCACTGGAACTAAGGGGCCTAGCCCGAACCATGAAAAACAGACCCAGACCATTATTCCTCCACCAAACTTTACCGTGGGCACTATGCATTCTGGCAGGTAGTGTTCTCCTGGCATCCGCCAAACTCAGATTTGTCAGTCGGACTGCCAGATGGTGAAACGTGATTCATCACTCCAGAGAACACGTTTCTACTGCTCCAATGGCGGCAAGCTTTACACCACTCCAGCAATTGGCATTGTGCATGGTGATTTTAGACTTGTGTACGGTTGCTCGGCCATGGAAACCCGTTTCATGAAGCTCCCAATGAATGATAGACGATTTTTACGGGCTACGCACTTCATCACTCGGAGGTCCTGTTTTATGAGCTTGTGTGGTCTATCATTTCATGGCTGAGCCGTTGGTGCTCCTAGACGTTTCCACTTCACAATGACCGGGGCAGTTCTAGCAGGGCAGAAATTTGACGAACTGACTTGTTGGACTGGTGGCATCCTATGACAGTACCACGTTGAAGGTTACTGAGCTCTTCAGTAAGAACATTCTACTGCCAATGTTTGTCCACGGAGATTGCATGGCTGTGTGCTTGATTTTATACACCTGTCAGCAACGAGTGTGGCTGAAATAGCTGAATCCACTAATTTGAAGGGATGTCCACATACTTTTGTATATACAGTGCCTACAGAAAGTGTTCACATCCTGGACTTTTTCCACATTTTGTTACGTTACAGCCTTATTCTAAAACGGATTAAATAAGTCAAGGGGTCGGAATACTTTCCGAATGCACCGTACAGTGTGTGCATATATATATGTAGCTCCTCATCAACACAGACACATTATATATATAGCTAGCTTGTAGAAGGGGACTTCCCACACACCCTTTGTGAATGTCACGTTCTATTCATAGCCTCTGACTGAAGACTAAAAATATGAGCAGGGTTTCTATTTCAGTTAAATTATTCACTCAAAATGTGCTGCTTCAAGGCATCATATTTCCTCATCAACACAGACACAATATATTTTGGTACACAATTTGAATTCTCACAGCCCAAACTGTCAAAACAAGTATAACGAATTCACATTGAGATCCAGGTACACACATCTGCATGGCAAAGACTTTCAACCTCCTGACAAACCAATGGAGACAGTTAGTGTACTAATACAATTGCTCAGAGAAAGAGATTTTGTTTAACAAGTACAAAAAATATATTATATACAGTGGGGAGAACAAGTATTTCATACACTGCCGATTTTGCAGGTTTTCCTACTTACAAAGCATGTAGAGGTCTGTAATTTTGATCATAGGTACACTTCAACGGTGAGAGACGGAATCAAAAAAATAATAATCCAGAAAATCACATTGTATGATTCTTAAGTAATTCATTTGAATTGTATTGCATGACATAAGTATTTGATCACCTACCAACCAGTAAGAAGGAAAACCTGCAAAATCGGCAGTGTATCAAATACTTGTTCTTCCCACTGTATATTGGCACCCCTGTTTTCATGTCCTCTATCAAATGTAAACGTCTGGAGTTTGCTAAACAGCATTGGCATTTGGATTGGAAGTGGTGCTTTGGTCAGAGGACATGAAAATAAAGTTATTTATAATATCACACCAGCAGAAAATTAGCAGAAAAAAACGCATACCTACTGTAAAATATGATGGTGGATCTTTGATTATTATTGCACTATTTTGCTTCCACGGGTCCTGAGGCCCGTGTTAAGGTCAACGGCATCATGAACTTACCCAGTACCACAACATTTTAGCCTATTACCTGGTTGCCTCTGCCAGATGGATGAAACTTGGCCGCAAGTGGATCTTCGACAAGACAATAACTCCAATCACACATAGAAATCCACATAAACATGATTCATTGACCACAAAAGCAACATTTTGCAATGGCCATTAAAGCCTCCGGACCTGTTCAGTTGATGAGGGGAGTCAATAAGCACATATGAAGAATTTCAAGGATCTGGAAGGTTTCTGTATGTAGGAATGGTCCCTCCCAACATGTTCTCCAACTCATAAAACATTTTTTTTTAAAGGCTCAGTGCCGTTATCCTCGCAAGGTGAGGTATTGAAAGGTTTTATAGTATATAATATAATTTCAATATAGGTCAGTATTTTAATTATTTATTTTATGCAGTTATTTTAGCTAATCTTTGTCAAGCATGTCAATAATTTCAGACCCCACTGTATATATCAACGTAGCTAGCTAGTAGAAGGAGACTATCCACACTTCCTTTACCCTTTGTGAATACCACGCTCTATTCATAGCCTCTGACTGAAGGTCTCAAAATATGAGCAGGGTTTCTATTTCAGTTAAATTATTCACTCAAAATGTGCTGCCTCAAGGTGTCATACAGATGTAGGATTTTAATTTGAGCCAATTTGCCACAGCAGTAAAATAATCCTGCAGCAACAGGAAATGTGAATTATTATGTTGATTATAATTAATGGACATATTTTGTAGTGGTTGATATATTTTTCATTAGGGCAAATCAAGACTAACATTTTAAAGTAGAAATGACAAACTTTAATAGCATTTTTAAACCTTGAATACACTACAAGTTTGTAGATCAAGTCTGACATTTTAAAGTGGAAATTACAAACGTTAGAAGTCATTTCAAACCTCGAATACACTACAAGTTTGCATTTCCTCAGCAACAAAAGAGTGATCAAATTAAGATCCTACATCAGTATGGTTCCAATGCATGGCAGAAATGTCAACAAAACAATATAACATTTGAAACAGATTAGTTGGAGTTGTGAAAGGATTTAAATACATTTCAACATACTCCTCGTATGTGCAATACAAAACGTGTTTTGTTTATGGAAAAATATAAGTCTTATTGAAGCTATTTTAAATTAATTTGATAACAATGATACATTTTCCCTTACAAATTAAGTGAATCAATCAGAAGCTCATGATTCAGGACTACAATTACATGCCTTATACCCCTGAGATATTGTTATCTCCCAACAACACATTACTGATACTGAGATATTGTACATGCTTTGGATATATGTTTAACAAATATGACAATTCACCATGACACATTGGGTTTTGTTTGTTGACTGTTGGGGAGCCTATGTACAGAATATGTGCTTATTTCTGTAACAATACCTAGTTTATCAAATTGCAATGTATTAAATACATGAATTTATATCCTATTGTGTTTAGAGATGTCGTTCAATGATAGAAACCTAGTGTAAGAAGAGTGAAAACTGAAATTTCCCCAATTGCGCCAGCGAATAGCTAGCTTTTTGCTTGACGACACCTGGTAAGACGCTTCAGGAAGGCGGTCAAGTGTGCTAGCAAGGCAGAGGTCCTGGGTTTGAAACTCTGTGTTTGCCGAATCAGGAGGAAGAGGTGCTCGCTAATCAAGTAGCACAATGTCCTTTACACTAGCTGTTACCTAACGTATATCCTCAGTCAGTACTCTCTGAAAGCCTTAACCCTGGGCTCACACATACAGGTTCTATTGGCTACATGATTCTATGGCCAGTCTCAGTTGTGGCCCACTGTACTGTACAAGGCTCCTCTCTCTGTTATTATTTAGTCGCAGTTCATATTAAGGAGTATCATCACTGACTCCCTGGGAGGGACATAACAATGGTGTCCCAAATGGTACGCTATTCTCTGTTCCCATTGTGTTTTGGCCAAAATGAGTGCACTATATAGGGAATAGGGTGCAATTTGGGATGCAGACCCATGCTTTAAGATGCAACCTCTAATCCCCTTTATGCAACTCAAATCAGCTCTCCCTCAGGCCCACTCCTCTTCTCTGCCAGCGCTTTATGTTGGTGAGATGAGTACACACTTTGGCAGGGACACAGAGGATACGAAAGTAGCACTGTGAGGGGGTGGAGCCAAAATAAGCTGGTTTTCCTCGGATTTCAGGTCGAGCAGGATATATTTAAGCTCCATTCAATAGACAGTGCCTTGTGTAGTGATGATTAAGGGACAGTACACCACCCACTCTGTAACCCACCTACCTATGCCAACAGACTGAAACACTGTAGACATAGTACAAATGTTAATCTACTGGTATTTCTCAAGTGGGAATATTGAATTCCATATTAGGATGATGGCGCCGGAGGGGATGGCTGCTGTCTTATCGGCTCTTAACCAATCATGCTATTTTGTTCCCCAAGCCATAAGACTCCTGAACAGCTAATCAAAAGGCTAGCCAGACTATTTGCATTGCCCTCCCCCTCCCCACTTTTACGCTGCTGCTACTCTCTATTATTATCTATGCATAGTCACTTTAATAACTCTACCTACATGTACATATTACCTCAATTACCTCGACACCGGTACCCCCGCACATTGACTCTCCCTGAGAGTCCCTGTATATAGCTCCGCTATTGTTATTTACTGCTGCTCTTTAATTATTTGTTATTCTTATCTCTTAATTTTGGGGGGGTATTTTCTTAAAACTGCATTGTTGGTTAGGGTCTTTTAAGCAAGCATTTCACTGTTGCATTCGGCGCATATGACAAATACATTTTTTGTTCATTTGAATCTATGTGACGGATATGTTGCACCACAATGGTAAATGTTCATTTACAAGGATACACAGTTTTAAGGAGTCCCTTCAACCATTGTATTACAGCCACACCAACTAGTAGGCCTTAGGACCGTGAGGAAGGCAACATAGTCCAGTGATGTCACTACATGTGCAAATAGTTGTTATATGGACTGTAGTGTGCAAACCAAACCTCAGAAACCTATTCAAATGGCTTAGACCTTAAGCTTACTTGACATTTTCTCACTTAGATGCACGTTTTTCCTCAATCAAACGACTTTGTAGGCAGATACTATGTGGACATGACAAACAACAGACTGCATCACGTAAATGTTTGACGCTATGAAACCTTTTTATGACTATAGTGGTAGGATGTTCACTAAGAGGTGAGACACACCAAGAACACTGACGGCCGATAGGTACTGTTTCATTGTGGGCATTGGAGAGCAGGACGGCAGTGTAACTGTAAAACCAAATGTCGTCAATGAGGATTATGGGTAATGCAAGCAGACTTTCAGCAATTAGTTTGCTGTTTTGGCAACATGCTGTACTAAAGTTGAGCACAATCTAGCAAAGTAACCATCAGAGGGAATAAGATGCGTTTTAGAAATTCCCCTATGGCAAGTAGAATTTTCTCAACTGCAACAGAAAATAGTTGGTTTTGTTTTTTGTTGTAATCTACAGTTACAAGTGTGATCTACGATTCCTTTACGGCAAGTCTCCGGTCTTCCAACAGATGGTACAGCTCTGTGGCTGATGTATCTGCCTCTCAACAGTCAATGGAAATGTTTCATCCACAATGGACATTTGACATCTTTTATATTTTATTCCAAACCTTTTAACATCTTTAGGGATGGTTTTTCAGACACCAATCAAACCTAGTCCTGGACTAAGATGCACTTTTAATGGAGAACCTCTATTGAACATGCTTTTAAATCCAGGACTATTTTAAACCTATGTCTGGGAAACTGGCCATTGATGTCTGTGAACAGTGTTTGAGATAATCATCTGTAAAGCTCAAATGTGAAAACGTGAATTATGCCATGTCACTCCTTAATTAGATTCTAGATGAATCCCTAATAGGCTTCTGACTATGTCCCTAGTAACAGCCAAGAAAAAAAATATTCCAAGAACCTGCTATAATAGAATAAATCTGGATGTTTTTAATTAAGTGACATACTTAGATCAGGTCAACATGGTGTCAAACCAATTTCTCTCCACTAAAAGAGTCTGGCTATTTCTGTCTAATGTGACCTGGTTTCTACCTGTGGAACCTTTCTCCCAACCCTATCAACAAAATTAACAAAATTACTTTATATTGAAAGTCCTTTGACCCTCTGGTCAGCTTCAGGCTGTCCCAAATGGCATCCTATTTAGGGAAAAGGGTGCCATTTGGAAAGCAGACAATCAGCCAAAATGAACTTATCAGTGTGATGGACTCTTTCAGGTTAAGCATCTTGGAAGGATGAGATGGGAGGACCTCTCACTTACAGAATACCTTAAAGTGGTCTTCACGGATCCCAAATGGATCACATAACATTAAGACCCCTGTCCAGAACCAGACAATGTGATTCAATGTTGATAGCTTCGAAGTGATAGCATGAAACAGATTTACACTCACACACAGGACATCCCTGACCAGTTCATTCTCACTGTTTCCAAGGAAATAGGTGAAAAGCCCCAGAGGGAGCCTGCAGGTTTTCTGAAATGTTGGTAGAATATATAGAATCTATGTTGCGTGTTTTGGAAAATTACCCTCAGCCTACAGTACCAGCCCACTGTAAATGAGATAAGGATTGTATGTACACCTACATGAAACAAGGTGTGTGTGTAACCCCAGATGAGATAAGGAGTGTATATAAACCTACATTAGATAAGGAGTGTATGTAAATCTAGATGCATGTAAGTCTTAAGGAGCCCAGGGAGAATAGGACACAATCTGTAAATCAAATACATCAGTTTAATACTGTGGGATTTTGTTTTGATTTCTCTGGTATAAAGTTGTACAGTATCATTGTGACATTGATATAGTTGATCATCATTTAGAAGACATAAAGAGGTGAACTGGTAGATGAAAGGTAAATTGGTACAAGGAAGTTGAATCAGTACAAGAATGGCACATTTGTACAGGAAAGGTTAATTGGTACAGGAAAAGTTCATTGGTACAGGAAAATTTCATTGGTACAGGAAAGGTTCATTGGTACAGGAAAGGTTAATTGGTACAGAAAAGGTGAATTGGTACAGGAAAGGTTAATTGGTACAGGAAAGGTTCATTGGTACAGGAAAGGTGAATTGGTACAGTAAAGGTGAATTGGTACAGGAAAGGTGAATTGGTACAGGAAAGTTTAATTGGTACAGGAAAGGTTCATTGGTACAGGAAAGGTGAATTGGTACATGAAGGGTGAATTGGTACAGGAAAGGTGAATTGGTACAGGAAAGGTTCATTGGTACCGGAAAGGTGAATTGGTACCGGAAAGGTGAATTGGTACAAGAAAGATGAATTGGTACAGGGAAAGGTGTATTGGTATAAGAAAGATGAATTGGTACAGGAAAGGTGAATTGGTACCGGAAAGGTGAATTGGTACCGGAAAGGTGAATTGGTACCGGAAAGGTGAATTGGTACAGGAAATGTGAATTGGTACAGGAAAGGTGAATTGGTACAGGAAAGATGAATTGGTACAGGAAAGGTGAATTGTTACAGGAAAGATGAATTGGTACAGGAAAGGTGAATTGGTACAGGAAAGGTGAATTGGTACAGGAAAGGTGAATTGGTACAGGAAAGGTGAATTGGTACCGGAAAGGTGAATTGGTACAGGAAAGGTGAATTGGTACAGGAAAGGTGAATTGGTACCGGAAAGGTGAATTGGTACAGGAAAGGTGAATTGGTACAGGAAAGGTGAATTGGTACCGGAAAGGTGAATTGGTAACGGAAAGGTGAATTGGTACAGGAAAGGTGAATTGGTACCGGAAAGGTGAATTGGTACAGGAAAGGTGAATTGGTACCGGAAAGGTGAATTGGTACAGGAAAGGTGAATTGGTACAGGAAAGGTGAATTGGTACCGGAAAGGTGAATTGGTACAGGAAAGGTGAATTGGTACAGGAAAGGTGAATTGGTACCGGAAAGGTGAATTGGTACAGGAAAGGTGAATTGGTACAGGAAAGGTGAATTGGTACCGGAAAGGTGAATTGGTACAGGAAAGGTGAATTGGTACAGGAAAGGTGAATTGGTACCGGAAAGGTGAATTGGTACAGGAAAGGTGAATTGGTACAGGAAAGGTGAATTGGTACTGGAAAGGTGAATTGGTACAGGAAAGGTGAATTGGTACCGGAAAGGTGAATTGGTACCGGAAAGGTGAATTGGTACAGGAAAGGTGAATTGGTACCGGAAAGGTAAATTGGTACAGGAAAGGTGAATTGGTACCGGAAAGGTGAATTGGTACAGGAAAGGTGAATTGGTACCGGAAAGGTGAATTGGTACAGGAAAGGTGAATTGGTACAGGAAAGGTGAATTGGTACCGGAAAGGTGAATTGGTACAGGAAAGGTGAATTGGTACAGGAAAGGTGAATTGGTACCGGAAAGGTGAATTGGTACAGGAAAGGTGAATTGGTACAGGAAAGGTGAATTGGTACCGGAAAGGTGAATTGGTACAGGAAAGGTGAATTGGTACCGGAAAGGTGAATTGGTACAGGAAAGGTGCATTGGTACAGGAAAGGTGAATTGGTACAGGAAAGGTGAATTGGTACAGGAAAGGTGCATTGGTACAGGAAAGGTGAATTGGTACCGGAAAGGTGAATTGGTACAGGAAAGGTGAATTGGTACTGGAAAGGTGAATTGGTACAGGAAAGGTGAATTGGTACAGGAAAGGTGAATTGGTACAGGAAAGGTGAATTGGTACAGGAAAGGTGAATTGGTACCGGAAAGGTGAATTGGTACAGGGAAAGAGACTATTTGTTTTTCTTTCTTCATTGAGTCTTCTGAACAAACATCCCATCCATTTCCACAATTTTAGATCTCTGTCTCTATGGTGCTGTCTCTATGGTGTTGACAGTGGATTATGCAATGCAGGCAATGGACCCAGCCTGTCTGTGTGTGTAGAGATCCTTTACAGCAGAGCTGAGAGTAGAGGAGAGAAATGGTTTAAAAGGACAGATCCTCCTCATCAGCCACATTGCACAATGCCCCCCGAAGGCCCCATGTATGGATGAAGAGCCTAAAGTTCCCCACCAAACTGTAGTAGGCAAACTCCACCTCCAGTATTTTGTATCTGTATTTATTAGGATCCCCATTAGCTGCTGCCGAGGCAACAGCTACTCTTCCTGGGGTCCAAACAGGATTAGAACAATTACATCACAACAAAACAAAACACAATAACAGCCCACATCCTAAATTAAACCATGCATCATACAAGACACCATTACATTATTCCTCTACCAAATGTACAATGCAAAATGTACCATACTACAATATTACAATACTACAATACTGCAATATTACAATACTACAACATTACAATACTGCAATATTACAATACTACAACATTACAATACTGCAATATTACAATCCTACAACATTACCATACTCCCATACAACAATAATACAACATTACAATACTACCATACTAATCAAATCAAATCAAATCAAATTTTATTTGTCACATACACATGGTTAGCAGATGTTAATGCGAGTGTAGCGAAATGCTTGTGCTTCTAGTTCTGACAATGCAGTAATAACCAACAAGTAATCTAACTAACAATTCCAAAACTACTGTCTTGTACACAGTGTAAGGGGATAAAGAATATGTACATAAGGATATATGAATGAGTGATGGTACAGAGCAGCATAGGCAAGATACAGTAGATGGTATCGAGTACAGTATGTACAAATGAGATGAGTATGTAAACAAAGTGGCATAGTTTAAAATGGCTAGTGATACATGTATTACATAAGGATACAGTCGATGATATAGAGTACAGTATATACGTATGCATATGAGATGAATAATGTAGGGTAAGTAACATTATATAAGGTAGCATTGTTTAAAGTGGCTAGTGATATATTTACATAATTTCCCATCAATTCCCATTATTAAAGTGGCTGGAGTTGAGTCAGTGTCAGTGTGTTGGCAGCAGCCACTCAATGTTAGTGGTGGCTGTTTAACAGTCTGATGGCCTTGAGATAGAAGCTGTTTTTCAGTCTCTCGGTCCCAGCTTTGATGCACCTGTACTGACCTCGCCTTCTGGATGATAGCGGGGTGAACAGGCAGTGGCTCGGGTGGTTGATGTCCTTGATGATCTTTATGGCCTTCCTGTGACATCGGGTGGTGTAGGTGTCCTGGAGGGCAGGTAGTTTGCCCCCGGTGATGCGTTGTGCAGACCTCACCACCCTCTGGAGAGCCTTACGGTTGAGGGCGGAGCAGTTGCCGTACCAGGCGGTGATACAGCCCGCCAGGATGCTCTCGATTGTGCATCTGTAGAAGTTTGTGAGTGCTTTTGGTGACAAGCCAAATTTCTTCAGCCTCCTGAGGTTGAAGAGGCGCTGCTGCGCCTTCTTCACAATGCTGTCTGTGTGAGTGGACCAATTCCGTTTGTCTGTGATGTGTATGCCGAGGAACTTAAAACTTGCTACCCTCTCCACTACTGTTCCATCGATGTGGATAGGGGGGTGTTCCCTCTGCTGTTTCCTGAAGTCCACAATCATCTCCTTAGTTTTGTTGACGTTGAGTGTGAGGTTATTTTCCTGACACCACACTCCGAGGGCCCTCACCTCCTCCCTGTAGGCCGTCTCGTCGTTGTTGGTAATCAAGCCTACCACTGTTGTGTCGTCCGCAAACTTGATGATTGAGTTGGAGGCGTGCGTGGCCACGCAGTCGTGGGTGAACAGGGAGTACAGGAGAGGGCTCAGAACGCACCCTTGTGGGGCCCCAGTGTTGAGGATCAGCGGGGAGGAGATGTTGTTGCCTACCCTCACCACCTGGGGGCGGCCCGTCAGGAAGTCCAGTACCCAGTTGCACAGGGCGGGGTCGAGACCCAGGGTCTCGAGCTTGATGACGAGCTTGGAGGGTACTATGGTGTTGAATGCCGAGCTGTAGTCAATGAACAGCATTCTCACATAGGTATTCCTCTTGTCCAGATGGGTTAGGGCGGTGTGCAGTGTGGTTGAGATTGCATCGTCTGTGGACCTATTTGGGCGGTAAGCAAATTGGAGTGGGTCTAGGGTGTCAGGTAGGGTGGAGGTGATATGGTCCTTGACTAGTCTCTCAAAGCACTTCATGATGACGGAAGTGAGTGCTACGGGGCGGTAGTCGTTTAGCTCAGTTACCTTAGCTTTCTTGGGAACAGGAACAATGGTGGCCCTCTTGAAGCATGTGGGAACAGCAGACTGGTATAGGGATTGATTGAATATGTCCGTAAACACACCGGCCAGCTGGTCTGCGCATGCTCTGAGGGCGCGGCTGGGGATGCCGTCTGGGCCTGCAGCCTTGCGAGGGTTAACACGTTTAAATGTCTTACTCACCTCGGCTGCAGTGAAGGAGAGACCGCATGTTTTCGTTGCCGGCCGTGTCAGTGGCACTGTATTGTCCTCAAAGCGGGCAAAAAAGTTGTTTAGTCTGCCTGGGAGCAGGACATCCTGGTCCGTGACTGGGCTGGATTTCTTCCTGTAGTCCGTGATTGACTGTAGACCCTGCCACATGCCTCTTGTGTCTGAGCCGTTGAATTGAGATTCTACTTTGTCTCTGTACTGACGCTTAGCTTGTTTGATAGCCTTGCGGAGGGAATAGCTGCACTGTTTGTATTCGGTCATGTTACCAGACACCTTCCCCTGATTAAAAGCAGTGGTTCGCGCTTTCAGTTTCACGCGAATGCTGCCATCAATCCACGGTTTCTGGTTAGGGAATGTTTTAATCGTTGCTATGGGAACGACATCTTCAACGCACGTTCTAATGAACTCACACACCGAATCAGCGTATTCGTCAATGTTGTTGTCTGACGCAATACGAAACATGTCCCAGTCCACGTGGTGGAAGCAGTCTTGGAGTGTGGAGTCAGCTTGGTCGGACCAGCGTTGGACAGACCTCAGCGTGGGAGCCTCTTGTTTTAGTTTCTGTCTGTAGGCAGGGATCAACAAAATGGAGTCGTGGTCAGCTTTTCCGAAAGGGGGGCGGGGCAGGGCCTTATATGCGTCGCAGAAGTTAGAGTAACAATGATCCAAGGTCTTTCCACCCCTGGTTGCGCAATCGATATGCTGATAAAATTTAGGGAGTCTTGTCTTCAGATTAGCCTTGTTAAAATCCCCAGCTACAATGAATGCAGCCTCCGGATGAATGGTTTCCAGTTTGCAAAGAGTTAAATAAAGTTTGTTCAGAGCCATCGATGTGTCTGCTTGGGGGGGGGATGTATACGGCTGTGATTATAATCGAAGAGAATTCTCTTGGTAGATAATGCGGTCTACATTTGATTGTGAGGAATTCTAAATCAGGTGAACAGAAGGATTTGAGTTCCTGTATGTTTCTTTCATCACACCATGTCACGTTAGTCATAAGGCATACGCCCCCGCCCCTCTTCTTACCAGAAAGTTGTTTGTTTCTGTCTGCGCGATGTGTGGAGAAACCCGTTGGCTGCACCGCTTCGGATAGAGTCTCTCCAGTGAGCCACGTTTCCGTGAAGCAAAGAACGTTACAGTCTCTGATGTCCCTCTGGAATGCTACCCTTGCTCGGATTTCATCAACCTTGTTGTCAAGAGACTGGACATTGGCAAGAAGAATGCTAGGGAGTGGTGCACGATGTGCCCGTCTCCGGAGTCTGACCAGAAGACCGCCTCGTTTCCCTCTTTTTCGGAGTTGTTTTTTTTTTGGGTCGCTGCATGGAATCCACTCAGTTGTCCTGTTTGTAAGGCAGAACACAGGATCCGCGTCGCGAAAAACATATTCTTGGTAGTACTGATGGTGAGTTGATGCTGATCTTATATTCAGTAGTTCTTCTCGACTGTATGTAATGAAACCTAAGATGAGCTGGGGTACTAATGTAAGAAATAACACGTAAAAAAACAAAAAACTGCATAGTTTCCTAGGAACGCGAAGCGAGGCGGCCATCTCTGTCGGCGCCGGAAGTAGTAGTATACTACAATACAAAACTATTACAATACTACCATACTACAATACAACAATACTACAATATTACAATACAACAATATTACAATACTACAATATTACAATACTACAACATTACAATACTGCAATATTACAATCCTACAACATTACCATACTCCCATACAACAATAATACAATATTACAATACTACCATACTACAATACAAAACTATTACAATACTACCATACTACAATACAACAATACTACAATATTACAATACAACAATATTACAATACTACAATATTACAGTACTACCATACTACAATACAACAGTATTACAATACTACCATACTACAATACAAAACTATTACAATACTACCATACTACAATACAACAATACTACAATATTACAATACAACAATACTACAATACTACAATATTACAATACTACAATATTACAATACTGCAATATTACAATCCTACAACATTACCATACTCCCATACAACAATAATACAATAATACAATACTACCATACTACAATACAACACTATTACAATACTACCATACTACAATACAACAATACTACAATATTACAATACAACAATATTACAATACTACAATATTACAATACTACAACACTACCATACAACAATATTGCAATATTACAATGTTTTTGTGTGTACAGTGTATGTGTTAAAGTGTGTGTGCGTATGTGTGTGTGTGGGTTTGTGTGTGTCTCTTCGTTGTGCCGTGAGGAGTTGTTTTATCTGTTTTTTTTTAAATCTGATTTTACTGCTCGCTAGAGTTACTTGATGTGGAAGAGAGTTCCATGTAGTCATGGCTCTATGTGGTACTGTGCGCTTCCCATAGTTGCTTCTGGACTTGGGTATTTTGAAGAGACCCTGGTGGCAAGTGGGGTATGTATGGGTGTCTGTGCTGTGTGTTAGCTGTTTGAACAGACAGTTGGGCTCTGTCAACACGTCAATATCCCTCACAATGACAAGTAGTGATGCAGACAATCTCTCCTCTACTTTGAGCTAGGAGAGATTGACATGCATGTTATTGATATTAGTTCTCTATGTACATTAAGGTTTAAAGAACACCCTCTGTGTTCTGTTAGACAAGTAGCTCGTTATCCACAATATAGCAGAAGATGTAAAGCCAAAACACATGTTTTCCGCTAACAGACTATGATCAATAATGTCAAAAGCTGCACTGAAGTCTAACAAAATGGCTCCTGCAATCTTCTTATTGTCAATTTTTTTACTTACACGTTGAGTGCCCTTCCCTATAAGCGTGCTGTCAGTTGTTCATTTGTTTACTGTGAAATAGCATTGTATCTAGTCAAACTATTTGTTTTCCAAAAGTTTACTAAGAGTCGGTAGGTAGCAGGCTGATTGGACCAAGGATTATTTCCTATTCTTGGGTAGTGGAATTACTTTTGCTTCCCTCCTGGCCTGAGGGCGCACACTTTCCTGTAGGCTTATATTGAAGAGATGGCAAAAAGGAGAATCAAAATAGTCCACTATCATACTCAGTCATTTCCATCCAAGTTGTCAGAGCCAGGTGGTTTGATAGACAACAATACTTTTTTCACCACTTCCACACTCACTTCACAGAAATGAAAATTATAACGCTTGACTTTTATAATTTGGTCAGTTGTGCATGGATGTGAAGGTTGAGAGTTTGTTTCTGACATGTTTTGCCTACGTTTGCTAATCTTGCAAATGAAAAAGTTATTAAAGTAATCGGCAATATCAGAGGGTTTTGTGATTAATGAGCCATCTGATTCAATGGAGGATGGAGCCGATTTCCTTTCAGGTGCTCCAAAGCTTTTTACTATCATTCTTTATTTAATTTCTCTTTGTTTCATAGTACAGTTTCTTCTTCTTTTAGTTTAGTTTAGTCACATGATTTCTCAATTTACAGTATGTTTGCCAATCGGCTGTGCAGCCAGACTTACAGTACACTGCTTATACCAAACATGAACACCTTCCTAATATTGATAATATTCCTAATACCCCCCCCTTTCCACCAGAAGAGCCTCAATTCGTCAGGGCATGGACTCTATAAAGGGGTCGAAAGTGTTCCACAGGGATGCTGGCCCATGTTGACTCCAATGCTTCCCACAGTTGTGTCAAGTTGGCTGGATGTCCTTTGGGTGGTGGACCATTCTTGATACACACGGGAAACTGTTGAGCGTGAAAAACCCAGCAGTGTTGCAGTTCTTGACACAAACCGGTGTGCCTGTAACTTACTACCATACCCCTTTCAAAGGCACGTAAATTTTTTGTCTCGCCCATTGACTCTCTAAATGGCACACATACACAATCCATGCCTCAATTGTCCCAAGGCTTATCAAGGCTTAAAAATCCTTCTTTAACAGGAAGTGGATTGATCAATTGACAAGTGACATCAATAAGGGATCATAGCTTTCACCTGGATTCACCTGCTCAGTCTATGTCATGAACATATTCATGTTTTGCAAACATAGTGTATTTCCCATTCCTTTTGCCTCATCTCTCTCAACCATAACATTCTTCAATTCCTCATCAATCCACAGGGAATTAGCCATTTTTTACAGACATTTAATGGGTGCGTGCTTATTAGTAACTGGAAGAAGCAATTTCATAAATGCGTCAAGGGTAGCAAAAACTAAGTACATCTTCAACATAGGAATTACTACTCACCTCTTGTATGATCTCTTATACACTATTTTATGACCAGCCTTTGAAACTTTGGTTCCTATTAAGGCAAACCGCCTCAGTGCTAACAGTATAACTCAGGTTCATAGGCACATGATTACTGATGACAATAGATGTTGGATTGACAGAGGCATTCGGGGGAGTTAAAGGAACATACGTTAGGTTACTTACATTATGACTGACAACACCCCTGGTAAAATGTAGCAGCACGACAACAACTCTGCAACACAATGGTAGGATTACCTGAGAAGGGCCGCTAAGAAGTCAATGTCTCAATGCAGTCTTGAAATGCGAGGACAGGGTGTCCACCACATCCACTCACCCCTGTCCCTGGAAACAGTTCTTCAAGGTCTTCCAGAAGGCTAGCTTGGCTACTCCTGACAGAAAGTTTAGCAGGACTACCCCGCCCCTGTGCCTGAAACTGTACTTCGATCCTGGAATGAACAGCCTGGAAGAGAAAACCTCCCCTAAGGCCGAGAACCAGTTTGTTTGCAGAGTAAACATCCCTACCAGTCTTGAGAGAGAGAGGAGAGGAGGGGGGCGTTGAGGAGGGAGAGGAGTTGTAAAGAGGGAGAGGAGAGCAGAGGAACAGTGAGCAGGGGAGAGGAGAGAAGGGGAGAGGAGAGAAAGGATAGGAGAGCAGAGGGAGAGGAGATAGATAGATAGAGAGATAGATAGATAGATAGATAGATAGATAGATAGATAGATAGATAGATAGATAGATAGATAGATAGATAGATAGATAGATAGATAGATAGATAGATAGATAGATAGATAGATAGATAGATAGATAGATAGATAGATAGATAGATAGATAGATAGATAGATAGATAGATAGATAGAGAGAGAGAGAGAGAGAGAGAGAGAGAGAGAGAGAGAGAGAGAGAGAGAGAGAGAGACGGGAGACGGGAGAGAGGCGGGAGAGAGACGGGAGAGAGACGGGAGAGAGACGACAGGTCAAAGAGACACAGGATGAGCAGTAGAGGGCGTTGCAGGAGCAGATGTGACAGAGGGAGAGGAGAGCAGAGGAGGGAGAGGGGGAGAAGAGGAGAGGAGGGAGAGGAATGTATGGGAGTGAGAGGAGAGCAGAGATGAGATGAGGAGGCTCTGCCTGCCACTGTAGCACACGTGGAGCTCTGGCAATTATCATATGCATGCTGACCTCCTGTGTGTTAGCCCTCGGGAACACTCTTGGAATCACACTGAACTGCTCTCTTTCTATTCTAATTTTTCCTCTCTCCCTCTCACTCTCTCTCTCTCGCTCTCTGACTTTGTGGCTTACTCCCATCTCTTCCTCTCTGGTTATCGCTCTCTCTCTTTCTTTCTATCTGTCTGTCTGTCACAGGACACAGGATCCAAAGAGCTGTGAGATGCTCCCTGAATTAGAATGTAATTTAATTCTATAGTGGTGTAATTGAATGACTTTATTTTTTGTTCGATGGAAAATATTTGTCAATAAAATCTATGGCAGAAATGATCAGTTGGTTTAACACTTCAATTCTCTCGGATTGGATCGGATTGTGCACTCTTTAGGTTATTGGGAATGTTGTTCCATTTTTCTGAAAGAAAGACCATTCCTCAGATATCACCCTATCGTGTCATTATGTCTGTATGATGGTCCTATCAGGAAGAGGCCTGCTTGCTTTTATTTCTCCCATGCAGCCATCTCCCTTCCTCCCCCTCACAGGCAGCCATCTCCCTCCACCTCCTCCCCATGCAGCCATTTCCCTCCATCTCCTCCCCATGCAGCCATCTCCCTCCACCTCCTCCCCATGCAGCCATCTCCCTCCATCTCCTCCCCATGCAGCCATCTCCCTCCACCTCCTCCCCATGCAGCCATCTCCCTCCACCTCCTCCCCATGCAGCCATCTCCCTCCATCTCCTCCCCATGCAGCCATCTCCCTCTACCTCCTCCCCATGCAGCCCTCTCCCTCTCCCTCCTCCCCATGCAGCCATCTCCCTCCATCTCCTCCCCATGCAGCCATCTCCCTCCACCTCCTCCCCATGCAGCCCTCTCCCTCCACCTCCTCCCCATGCAGCCATCTCCCTCCATCTCCTCCCCCTGCAGCCATTTCCCTCCATCTCCTCCCCATGCAGCCATATCCCTCCATCTCCTCCCCATGCAGCCATTTCCCTCCACCTCCTCCCCATGCAGCCATCTCCCTCCATCTCCTCCCCATGCAGCCATCTCCCTCCATCTCCCTCCCATGCAGCCATCTCCCTCCTCCTCCCTCCCATGCAGCCATCTCCCCCTCACGCCCATGCAGCCATTTCCTTCCATCTCCTCCCCATGCAGCCATTTCCTTCCACCTCCTCCCCATGCAGCCATCTCCCTCCATCTCCTCCCCATGCAGCCATTTCCCTCCCCCTCCTTCCCATGCAGCCATCTCCCTCCCCCTCCCCCTCCCATGCAGCCATCTCCCTCCATCTCCTTTCCATGCAGCCATCTCCCACCACCTCCTTGCCATGCAGCCCACTCCCTCCCTCCCCCTCCCATGCAGCCATCTCCCGCCCCCTCCCTCCCATGCAGCCATCTCCCGCCCCCTCCATCCCATGCAGCCATCTCCCTCCCTCCCCCTCCCATGCAGCCATCTCCCTCCCCTTCCCTCCCATGCAGCCATCTCCCTCCCTCCCTCCCCCTCCCTCCCATGCAGCCATCTACATCCCTCCCCTCCCTCTGGCTGCTCTATCTAATATCTGTCTCTATCTAATATCTGTCTCTGATGTCTGTCTCTATTTAATGTCTGTCTCTATCTAATATCTGTCTCTATCTGGTGTCTCACTTTATCTAATGTCTGTCTCTATCTAATGTCTGTCTCTATCTAATATCTGTCTCTCTAATGTCTGTCTCTTTCTAATGTCTGTCTCTATCTAATGTCTGTCTCTCGAATGTCTGTCTCTATCTAATGTATGTCTCTATCTAATGTCTGTCTCTATCTAGTGTCTGTCTCTATCTGGTGTCTGTCTCTATCTAATGCCTGTCTCTTATGTCTGTCTCTATCTAATGTCTGTCTCTTATGTCTGTCTCTATCTAATGTCTGTCTCTATCTGGTGTCTGTCTCTATCTAATGTCTGTCTCTATCTAATGTCTGTCTCTTATGTCTGTCTCTATCTAATGTCTGTCTCTTATGTCTGTCTCTATCTAATGTCTGTCTCTATCTGGTGTCTGTCTCTATCTAATGTCTGTCTCTATCTAATGTCTGTCTCTTATGTCTGTCTCTATCTAATGTCTGTCTCTTATGTCTGTCTCTATCTAATGTCTGTCTCTTATGTCTGTTTCTATCTAATATCTGTCTCTATCTAATGTCTGTCTCTATCTAATGTCTGTATCTTATGTCTGTCTCTATCTAATGTCTGTCTCTATCTAATGTCTGTCTCTTATGTCTGTCTCTACCTAATGTCCGTCTCTATCTAATGTCTGTCTCTATCTGGTGTCTGTCTCTATCTGGTGTATGTCTCTATCTGGTGTCTGTCTCTAGTGTCCGTCTCTATCTGGTGTCTGTCTCTATCTAATGTCTGTCTCTATCTGGTGTCTGTCTCTATCTGGTGTCTGTCTCTATCTGGTGTCTGTCTCTATCTGGTGTCTGTCTCTTATGTCTGTCTCTATCTAATGTCCGTCTCTATCTAATGTCCGTCTCTATCTAATGTCTGTCTCTATCTGATGTCTGTCTCTATCTGATGGCTGCTCTATCTAATATCTGTCTCTGACATCTGTCTTTATCTAATATCTGTCTCTTATGTCTGTCTCTATCTAATGTCTGTCTCTATCTAATGCCTGTCTCTTATGTCTGTCTCTATCTAATATCTGTCTCTATCTAATGCCTGTCTCTTATGTCTGTCTCTATCTAATGTCTGTCTCTTATGTCTGTCTCTATCTAATGTCTGTCTCTATCTGGTGTCTGTCTCTATCTAATGTCTGTCTCTTTCTAATGTCTGTCTCTTTCTAATGTCTGTCTCTATCTATCTGATGTCTGTCTCTATCTAATGTCTGTCTCTATCTAATGTCTGTCTCTAATGTCTGTCTCTATCTGGTGTCTGTCTCTATCTAATGTCTGTCTCTTTCTAATGTCTGTCTCTTTCTAATGTCTGTCTCTATCTATCTGATGTCTGTCTCTATCTAATGTCTGTCTCTATCTAATGTCTGTCTCTTATGTCTGTCTCTATCTAATGTCTGTCTCTATCTAATGCCTGTCTCTTATGTCTGTCTCTATCTAATGTCTGTCTCTTATGTCTGTCTCTATCTAATGTCTGTCTCTATCTGGTGTCTGTCTCTATCTAATGTCTGTCTCTATCTAATGTCTGTCTCTTATGTCTGTCTCTACCTAATGTCCGTCTCTATCTAATGTCTGTCTCTATCTGGTGTCTGTCTCTATCTGGTGTATGTCTCTATCTGGTGTCTGTCTCTAGTGTCCGTCTCTATCTGGTGTCTGTCTCTATCTAATGTCTGTCTCTATCTGGTGTCTGTCTCTATCTGGTGTCTGTCTCTATCTGGTGTCTGTCTCTGGTATCTGTCTCTATCTAATGTCTGTCTCTTATGTCTGTTTCTATCTAATATCTGTCTCTATCTAATGTCTGTCTCTATCTAATGTCTGTATCTTATGTCTGTCTCTATCTAATGTCTGTCTCTATCTAATGTCTGTCTCTTATGTCTGTTTCTATCTAATGTCTGTCTCTATCTAATGTCCGCCTCTATCTAATGTCCGTCTCTATCTAATGTCTGTCTCTATCTGATGTCTGTCTCTATCTGATGGCTGCTCTATCTAATATCTGTCTCTGACGTCTGTCTTTATCTAATATCTGTCTCTTATGTCTGTCTCTATCTAATGTCTGTCTCTTATGTCTGTTTCTATCTAATATCTGTCTCTATCTAATGTCTGTCTCTTATGTCTGTCTCTATCTAATGTCTGTCTCTTTCTAATGTCTGTCTCTATCTGGTGTCTGTCTCTATCTGGTGTCTGTCTCTATCTGGTGTCTGTCTCTATCTAATGTCTGTCTCTCTCGGATACTTGTTTCTATCTAATTTCTGTCTCTATCTAATATCTGTCTCTATCTGGTGTCTGTCTCTATCTAATTTCTGTCTCTATCTAGTGGCTGTCTCTATCTAGTGTCTGTCTCTATCTAATATCTGTCTATATCTAATGATTGTCTCTGTCGGATACTTGTCTCTATCTAATGTATGTCTCTATCTAATGTCTGTCTCTATCTAATGCCTGTCTCTTATGTCTGTCTCTATCTAATGTCTGTCTCTTATGTCTGTCTCTATCTAATGTCCGTCTCTATCTAATGTCCGTCTCTATCTAATGTCTGTCTCTATCTAATGTCTGTCTCTATCTGATGTCTGTCTCTATCTGATGGCTGCTCTATCTAATATCTGTCTCTGACGTCTGTCTTTATCTAATGTCTGTCTCTTATGTCTGTTTCTATCTAATATCTGTCTCTATCTAATGTCTGTCTCTTATGTCTGTCTCTATCTAATGTCTGTCTCTATCTAGTGTCTGTCTCTATCTGGTGTCTGTCTCTATCTGGTGTCTGTCTCTATCTGGTGTCTCTATCATGCTTTTAACGGACCTCTGAGACTATCACAGTGCAGGTGCATTTATACGGAGACTTGATTACACACAGGTGGATTGTATTTATCATCATTAGTCATTTAGGTCAACATTGGATCATTCAGAGATCCTCACTGAACTTCTGGAGAGAGTTTGCTGCACTGAAAGTAAAGGGGCTGAATAATTTTGCACGCCCAATTTTTCAGTTTTTGATTTGTTAAAAAAGTTTGAAATATCCAATAAATGTCGTTCCACTTCATGATTGTGTCCCACTTGTTGTTGATTCTTCACAAAAAAATACAGTTTTATATCTTTATGTTTGAAGCCTGAAATGTGGCAAAAGGTCGCAAAGTTCAAGGGGGCCGAATACTTTCGCAAGGCACTGTATATAGTTTGCAGTAAAAATCATGAAAAGTTAAATTGATATTTTTTGGGTCATATGTGACCTCGTCCTCTGCTGTTCGGATAGCCATGATTGTACGCTCTGACTGCTCCTTTTTTAATTGGTAAGCAAGCAATCTACTGGGCCCGTTGCTATACTCATGGTATTTCTGTTTAGTAAAGAAAACTTTTTTTTTTATCTCCCGAGTGTAGTCCAAATTCAGTTTGGCTTTGGCTGCTTTAAGTTGACTCCAGGAGGTGCTGTCTGGGGATTGTTTATGTATTCTTTCACAGCATTCCAGCTCCCTCTCAAGATCTAGCCTGTGTGCTTCCATTGCTTTTTTCTTAGAGGAAGCATATGTAATTAGATGACCTCTTAGTGTGGCTTTAGCAGCGTCCCACATTGTGGCCGGAGAAACAGGAGAATCTTTATTGTCTTGTGTGTAGTGGTCTATCCATGTAGTTACCAATGTATGGAACGCTTCGTTTGATAACATGGGAGGTGTTGAATTTCCAGCTCTTTGACCTCGGGATGTTTTTGCAGAGGTCAAAGCGGAGGTGGACAAAGGCGTGATCTGAAAGTGCTATGGGTCCGATTGTACAAGTGGCTGAATTTATGAAACTCTTTGGGATAAAAATGTAATCTATACGGGAGTAGGTGTTATGGACATTAGAGTAGTATGTATAGTCCATAGAAGAGCTATTAGTCTCTCTCCAGATATCTATCAGTCCCATCTCTTTAGTAAGAGAGTTCAACATCTTTGCAGATCTAGGATTTGTGGTGGGGACTTGAGATGATTTGTCTAGGGTTGGGTTAAGGGTACAATTAAAATCTCCGTCCACCACGCCAAAGGAGACACAATGCTCATTGAACAGGGTTATAATTTTTGACATGAAGGCAGGAGTATCTGTGTTAGGGGCGTATATGTTTAATATAGTAATTGGTTGACCATATAGTGACCCAGTTATCAAAATAAATCTCCCCTCCGGATCAGATATGTTTTTGTCAATTATGAATGGAACATTTTTATGGATAAGTATGGCTGTGCCTCTACTGTTTGATTTGAAAGATGAGAAATACACCTGTCCCACCCAAGCTCTGCGGAGTTTGGCATGTTCAGCATCACAGAGGTGTTTTTTAGAGCACATAGTATCTTTTTTCGTTTTATTGTATGACCTAGACCATGGCAGTTCCATGTCAATAGATTTAAGGTACTAGTCATCGTCATCGAGCAGTAATCAAACTTTAGTGCAGGTCATCTCTGGGTAAAAGTGGATAGTAATTACAGCTGCGTTCACATAAAAGGAAAATAAATGGTGTACATAAAATAATAATCTCTGAACACCCCAGCCGAGTTCCCAAACAACTCGACACATCCCCGTTGGATCTATTACCCCCCCGCTCAGTCTCAATTCTGTGTTCCGAATAAAGACCCCAGTAAAAGAGGGGAGAAAAATAAAACCAATAGCCCAGCCTACATATGCCTCCCCCAAGGGACATAGGGAACCCCAAGTAATAATAGCAATTTTTTTTTTTTTAACAGGGAAATAAAAGTAGGCTGAAACAGTAGTAGGCCTAGGTTAGGCTATACAGCCCATCCCTCTCAGTTAAAGGAAAATAAATATAAATTGGACGGCTATAATGACATTTAGGGGGTGGGTCTCTGGATATCGGCTATATGTCGTCTTACCTCCTTTAGTAATAGCATTAATCACAGTTAGTCATTGGTCCGTTTCTCATTGACCAGGATTGTCTTTCAAAAAACGTTTTGCCTCTTCGGGAGTTTTGAAGTGTCGCAGGGCTCCTTGGTGAAGAATCCTGAGCTCGTTTGGGTATTTGAATTCCCTGAAGATGCCTCGGTCAATGGAGTATTTCTTCACCTTGTCAAATTCTCGGCGCTTTCGACGTATTCCAGCTGACAGGTCCTGGTGTAAAGTGCGTTTGGCGTTTCCCACTGTGATGGTGTTGAATTTCGCTGCCTGTAGGACTCGTTCCTTGTCGGTGAATCTCAGGAAACTTATGGTGATTGGGCGCGGAGGTTGTCTGGCTGGTGGGGGCCTCAGTGCTCGGTGAGCTCTCGAGTTCTATGGGCCTGTTGGTGGACAGATGGAGTCACTCGGGAAGTTTGTCTTGCATGTAGCGGATCAGTGGCATGTTTCCCTCTTCTTTTTCGCCCAGATTAAATAGAACACAATTATTCCTTCGCCCCCTGTTTTCCAAGTCCTCTGTTTTCTCTTCCAGATGCTCAATTTTCTTTTTAGCATATGCTATTGTTTCCATGGCATCTGTCAATAAATTTTCCATGGATAGGATTCGCCCCTCTGCCTCGTCCAGGCGCCCCGCGTTTATGGTTATGTTGTTGTTGATGTCAGGCAAAGCGTTTTCCAGGATTGTCACCTTGCCCCTTATCGCACTGAGCTGAGAGTTAATGGCATCTAATTTAGTGTTTAGTTCTGTACGTTGGGATCCGTTGGGATGCCATTAACTCTCAGCTCAGTGCGATAGGGGGCAAGGTGACAATCCTGGAAAACGCTTTGCCTCAACTCAGAAAGGATGTCTTCGACAGAGTGCGAGGTTGGCATTCGTTGTGCCTTGTGTGGGAGCGGGTTCTCTTGCTCCTGGCTAATGGCGCTAGTTTTTTCTGAAGCTAGCTTCTTCTTGGAGGCTTTTTCCGTCTTTAATGCTCGAGTCCGGGTAAAAATGTCACCTGTAGTGTCGCCTTTTGTAGCCGCCATTACTTTTTCTTACTAAAGCTAAATGAGTTTGAACTTGGAGTGGAGGTAAGATTAGGAATTGGAAACTACTTGTGCGGAGCTATTAGTTCATGCGGCCATCTCGTCCAAGGGTCATGTGATTCCCCTGGATACTTGTTTCTATCTAATGTATGTCTCTATCTAATGTCTGTCTCTATCTAGTGTCTGTCTCTATCTGATGTCTGTCTCTATCTAATATCTGCCTCTATCTGGTGTCTGTCTCTACCTGGTGTCTGTCTCTATCTGGTGTCTGTCTCTGGTGTATGTCTCTATCTGATGGCTGTTCTATATGATGTCTGCTCTATCTAATATCTGTCTCTATCTAATGTCTGTCTCAATCTAATGTCTGTCTCTTATGTCTGTTTCTATCTAATATCTGTCAATATCTAATGTCTGTCTCTATCTAATGTCTGTCTCTATCTAATGTCTGTCTCTATCTAATGTCTGTCTCTATCTGGTGTCTGTCTTTATCTAATATCTGTCTCTTATGTCTGTTTCTATCTAATATCTGTCAATATCTAATGTATGTCTCTATCTAATGTCTGTGTCTATCTAATATCTGTCTCTATATAATGTCTGTCTCTTATGTCTGTTTCTATCTAATATCTGTCTCTATCTAATGTCTGTCTATTTCTGGTGTCTGTCTCTATCTGGTGTCTGTCTCTATCTGGTGTATGTATCTGGTGTCTGTCTCTATCTGGTGTCTGTCTCTGGTGTCTGTCTCTATCTAATGTCTGTCTCTATCTGGTGCCTGTCTCTGGTGTCTGTCTCTATCTAATATCTGTCTCTGTCCAATGTCTGTCTCTTATGTCTGTCTCTATCTAATGTATGTCTCTTTCTAATGTCTGTCTCTATCTGATGGATGCTCTATCTAATATCTGTCTCTTATGTCTGTCTCTATCTAATATCTGTCTCTATCTAATGTCTGTCTCTATCTAATGTCTGTCTCTATCTGGTGTCTGTCTCTATCTGGTGTCTGTCTCTATCTGGTGTCTGTCTCTATCTGGTGTCTGTCTCTATCTGGTGTCTGTCTCTATCTGGTGTCTGTCTCAATCTGGTGTCTGTCTCTATCTGGTGTCTGTCTCTATCTGGTGTCTGTCTCTATCTGGTGTCTGTCTCTATCTGGTGTCTGTCTCTATCTGGTGTCTGTCTCTGTCAGATACATGTCTCTATCTAATGTATGTCTCTATCTAATGTCTGTCTCTATCTAGTGTCTGTCTCTATCTAATGTATGTCTCTATCTGGTGTCTGTCTCTATCTGGTGTCTGTCTATCTGGTGTCTGTCTCTATCTGGTGTCTGTCTCTATCTGGTGTCTGTCTCTGTCAAATACATGTCTCTATCTAATGTCTGTCTCTATCTAGTGTCTGTCTCTATCTGATGTCTGTCTCTATCTAATATCTGTCTCTATCTGGTGTCTGTCTCTACCTGGTGTCTGTCTCTATCTGGTGTCTGTCTCTGGTGTATGTCTCTATCTGATGGCTGTTCTATATGATGTCTGCTCTATCTAATATCTGTCTCTATCTAATGTCTGTCTCAATCTAATGTCTGTCTCTTATGTCTGTTTCTATCTAATATCTGTCAATATCTAATGTCTGTCTCTATCTAATGTCTGTCTCTATCTAATGTCTGTCTCTATCTAATGTCTGTCTCTATCTGGTGTCTGTCTCTGGTGTCTGTCTTTATCTAATATCTGTCTCTTATGTCTGTTTCTATCTAATATCTGTCAATATCTAATGTATGTCTCTATCTAATGTCTGTGTCTATCTAATATCTGTCTCTATATAATGTCTGTCTCTTATGTCTGTTTCTATCTAATATCTGTCTCTATCTAATGTCTGTCTATTTCTGGTGTCTGTCTCTATCTGGTGTCTGTCTCTATCTGGTGTATGTATCTGGTGTCTGTCTCTATCTGGTGTCTGTCTCTATCTGGTGTATGTATCTGGTGTCTGTCTCTATCTGGTGTCTGTCTCTGGTGTCTGTCTCTATCTAATGTATGTCTCTATCTGGTGCCTGTCTCTGGTGTCTGTCTCTATCTAATATCTGTCTCTGTCCAATGTCTGTCTCTTATGTCTGTCTCTATCTAATGTATGTCTCTTTCTAATGTCTGTCTCTATCTGATGGATGCTCTATCTAATATCTGTCTCTTATGTCTGTCTCTATCTAATATCTGTCTCTATCTAATGTCTGTCTCTATCTAATGTCTGTCTCTATCTGGTGTCTGTCTCTATCTGGTGTCTGTCTCTATCTGGTGTCTGTCTCTATCTGGTGTCTTTCTCTGGTGTCTCTATCTGGTGTCTGTCTCTATCTGGTGTCTGTCTCTGTTGTCTCTATCTGGTGTCTGTCTCTGGTGTCTGTCTCGATCTGGTGTCTGTCTCTATCTGGTGTCTGTCTCTATCTGGTGTCTGTCTCTATCTGGTGTCTGTCTCTATCTGGTGTCTGTCTCTATCTGGTGTCTGTCTCTGTCAGATACATGTCTCTATCTAATGTATGTCTCTATCTAATGTCTGTCTCTATCTAGTGTCTGTCTCTATCTAATGTCTGTCTCTATCTAGTGTCTGTCTCTATCTGGTGTCTGTCTCTATCTGGTGTCTGTCTCTATCTAATGCCTGTCTCTTGTGTCTGTCTCTATCTAATGTCTGCCTCTTATGTCTGTCTCTATCTAATGTATGTCTCTATCTGGTGTCTGTCTCTATCTAATGTCTGTCTCTATCTAATGTCTGTCTCTGGTGTTGTTCTCTCTCATATGTCTGTCTATCTAATGTCTGACTCTTTCTAATGTCTGTCTCTATCTATCTGATGTCTGTCTCTATCTAATGTCTGTCTCTATCTAATGTCTGTATCTATCTAATGTCTGTCTCTATCTAATGTCTGTCTCTATCTAATGTCTGTCTCTATCTGGTGTCTGTCTCTATCTGGTGTCTGTCTCTATCTGGTGTCTGTCTCTATCTAATGTCTGTCTCTTATGTCTGTCTCTATCTAATGTCTGTCTCTTATGTCTGTCTCTATCTAATGTCTGCCTCTATCTAATGTCTGTCTCTATCTGATGGATGCTCTATCTAATATCTGTCTCTTATGTCTGTCTCTATCTAATATCTGTCTCTATCTAATGTCTGTCTCTATCTAATGTCTGTCTCTATCTGGTGTCTGTCTCTATCTGGTGTCTGTCTCTATCTGGTGTCTGTCTCTATCTGGTGTCTGTCTCTATCTGGTGTCTGTCTCTATCTGGTGTCTGTCTCTATCTGGTGTCTGTCTCTGTCAGATACATGTCTCTATCTAATGTATGTCTCTATCTAATGTCTGTCTCTATCTAGTGTCTGTCTCTATCTAATGTCTGTCTCTATCTAGTGTCTGTCTCTATCTGGTGTCTGTCTCTATCTGGTGTCTGTCTCTATCTAATGCCTGTCTCTTGTGTCTGTCTCTATCTAATGTCTGCCTCTTATGTCTGTCTCTATCTAATGTATGTCTCTATCTGGTGTCTGTCTCTATCTAATGTCTGTCTCTATCTAATGTCTGTCTCTGGTGTTGTTCTCTCTCATATGTCTGTCTATCTAATGTCTGACTCTTTCTAATGTCTGTCTCTATCTATCTGATGTCTGTCTCTATCTAATGTCTGTCTCTATCTAATGTCTGTATCTATCTAATGTCTGTCTCTATCTGGTGTCTGTCTCTATCTGGTGTCTGTCTCTATCTGGTGTCTGTCTCTATCTAATGTCTGTCTCTTATGTCTGTCTCTATCTAATGTCTGTCTCTTATGTCTGTCTCTATCTAATGTCTGCCTCTATCTAATGTCTGTCTCTATCTAGTGTCTGTCTCTATCTTGTGTCTGTCTCTATCTGGTGTCTGTCTCTATCTGGTGTCTGTCTCTATCTAATGCCTGTCTCTTATGTCTGTCTCTATCTAATATCTGCCTCTTATGTCTGTCTCTATCTGGTGTCTGTCTCTATCTAATGTCTGTCTCTATCTGGTGTCTGTCTCTATCTGGTGTCTGTCTCTATCTAATGTCTGTCTCTTATGTCTGTCTCTATCTAATGTCTGTCTCTTATGTCTGTCTCTATCTAATGTCTGCCTCTATCTAATGTCTGTCTCTATCTAGTGTCTGTCTCTATCTTGTGTCTGTCTCTATCTGGTGTCTGTCTCTATCTGGTGTCTGTCTCTATCTAATGCCTGTCTCTTATGTCTGTCTCTATCTAATGTCTGCCTCTTATGTCTGTCTCTATCTGGTGTCTGTCTCTATCTAATGTCTGTCTCTATCTGGTGTCTGTCTCTATCTAATGTCTGACTCTTTCTAATGTCTGTCTCTATCTATCTGATGTCTGTCTCTATCTAATGTCTGTCTCTTATGTCTGTCTCTATCTAATGCCTGTCTCTTATGTCTGTCTCTATCTAATGTCTGTCTCTTATGTCTGTCTCTATCTAATGTCTGTCTCTATCTGGTGTCTGTCTCTGGTGTTTGTCTCTATCTAATGTCTGTCTCTATCTAATATCTGTCTCTATCTAATGTCTGTCTCTATCTAATGCCTGTCTCTTATGTATGTCTCTATCTAATGTCCGTCTCTATCTAATGTCCGTCTCTATCTAATGTCTGTCTCTATCTGATGTCTGTCTCTATCTGATGGCTGCTCTATCTAATATCTGTATCTTATGTCTGTCTCTATCTAATGCCTGTGTCTTATGTCTGTTTCTATCTAATATCTGTCAATATCTAATGTCTGTCTCTATCTAATGTCTGTCTCTATCTAATGTCTGTCTCTCTAATGTCTGTCTCTATCTAATGTCTTTGATCTAATCTAATGATCTGATTTGATTTGATTTGATTTCTCTATCTGGTGTCTGTCTCTGGTGTCTGTCTTTATCTAATATCTGTCTCTTATGTCTGTGTCTAGCTAATGTCTGTCTCTTTCTGGTTTACGTCTCTATCTGGTGTCTGTCTCTATCTGGTGTATGTCTCTGGTGTCTGTCTCTATCTGGTGTCTCTCTCTGGTGTCTGTCTCTATCTAATGTCTGTCTCTATCTGGTGTCTGTCTCTGGTGTCTGTCTCTATCTAATATCTGTCTAATGTCTGTCTCTTTCTAATGTCTGTCTCTATCTGATGGCTGCTCTATCTGGTGTCTGTCTCTGGTGTCTGTCTCTATCTAATGTCTGTCTCTTATGTCTGTCTCTATCTAATGTCTGTCTCTTATGTCTGTCTCTATCTAATGTCTGTCTCTATCTGGTGTCTGTCTCTCTGGTGTCTGTCTCTGGTGTCTGTCTCTATCTGGTGTCTGTCTCTGTCAGATACTTGTTTCTATCTAATGTATGTCTCTATCTAGTGTCTGTCTCTATCTAGTGTCTGTCTCTATCTAATGTCTGTCTCTGTCAGATACTTGTTTCTATCTAATGTATGTCTCTATCTAGTGTCTGTCTCTATCTAGTGTCTGTCTCTATCTAATGCCTGTCTCTTATGTCTGTCTCTATCTAATGTCTGTCTCTTATGTCTGTCTCTATCTGGTGTCTGTCTCTATCTAATGTCTGTCTCTATCGAATGTCTGTCTCTATCTGGTGTCTGTCTCTATCTCTAATGTCTGTCTCGTGTCGTTCTGTGTCGTTCTCTGTGTCTGTGTCGTTCTCTCTCATATGTCTGTCTATCTAATGTCTGTATCTATCTAATGTCTGTCTCTATCTAATGTCTGTCTCTATCTAATGTCTGTCTCTTATGTCTGTCTCTATCTAATGTATGTCTCTTATGTCTGTCTCTATCTGGTGTCCGTCTCTATCTAATGTCCGTCTCTATCTAATGTCCGTCTCTATCTAATGTCTGTATCTATCTAATGTCTGTCTCTATCTAATGTCTGTCTCTATCTAATGTCTGTCTCTTATGTCTGTCTCTATCTAATGTATGTCTCTTATGTCTGTCTCTATCTGGTGTCCGTCTCTATCTAATGTCCGTCTCTATCTAATGTCCGTCTCTATCTAATGTCTGTCTCTATCTGATGTCTGTCTCTATCTGATGTCTGTCTCTATCTAATATCTGTCTCTATCTAATGTCTGTCTCTTATGTCTGTTTCTATCTAATATCTGTCTCTATCTAATGTCTGTCTCTATCTGGTGTCTCTCTCTATCTGTTGTCTGTCTCTATCTAATGTCTGTCTCTATCTGGTGTCTGTCTCTATCTGATGTCTGTCTCTGGTGTCTGTCTCTATCTGGTGTCTGTCTCTGTCGGATACTTGTTTCTATCTAATGTATGTCTCTGTCAGATACTTGTCTCTATCTAATGTCTGTCTCTGTCAGATACTTGTCTCTATCTAATGTCTGTCTCTATCTAATGTCTGTCTCTGTCAGATACTTGTCTCTATCTAATGTTTGTCTCTATTTAATGTTTGTCTCTAGTGTCTGTCTATCTAATGTCTGTCTCTATCTAATGTCTGTCTCTATCTGGTGTCTGTCTCTGGTGTCTGTCTTTATCTAATATCTGTCTCTTATGTCTGTGTCTAGCTAATGTCTGTCTCTTTCTGGTGTCTGTCTCTATCTGGTGTCTGTCTCTATCTGGTGTATGTCTCTGGTGTCTGTCTCTATCTGGTGTCTGTCTCTGGTGTCTGTCTCTATCTAATGTCTGTCTCTATCTGGTGTCTGTCTCTGGTGTCTGTCTCTATCTAATATCTGTCTAATGTCTGTCTCTATCTAATGTCTGTCTCTATCTAATGTCTGTCTCTTATGTCTGTCTCTATCTGGTGTCTGTCTCTATCTGGTGTCTGTCTCTGGTGTCTGTCTCTATCTAATGTCTGTCTCTTATGTCTGTCTCTATCTAATGTCTGTATCTTATGTCTGTCTCTATCTAATGTATGTCTCTTATGTCTGTCTCTATCTAATGTCTGTCTCTATCTGGTGTCTGTCTCTATCTGGTGTCTGTCTCTGGTGTCTGTCTCTATCTGGTGTCTGTCTCCAGTGTCTGTCTCTATCTGGTGTCTTTCTCTATATGGTGTATGTCTCTGTTGTCTCTATCTGGTGTCTGTCTCTGGTGTCTATCTCTATCTGGTGTCTGTCTCTGGTGTCTGTCTCTATCTAATGTCTGTCTCTGTCGGATACTTGTTTCTATCTAATGTATGTCTCTATCTAGTGTCTGTCTCTATCTAGTGTCTGTCTCTATCTAATGTCTCTTATGTCTGTCTCTATCTAATGTCTGTCTCTTATGTCTGTCTCTATCTGGTGTCTGTCTCTATCTAATGTCTGTCTCTATCGAATGTCTGTCTCTATCTGGTGTCTGTCTCTATCTCTAATGTCTGTCTCGTGTCGTTCTGTGTCGTTCTCTGTGTCTGTGTCGTTCTCTCTCATATGTCTGTCTATCTAATGTCTGTCTCTTTCTAATGTCTGTCTCTATCTATCTAATGTCTGTATCTATCTAGTGTCTGTCTCTATCTAATGCCTGTCTCTTATGTCTGTCTCTATCTAATGTATGTCTCTTATGTCTGTCTCTATCTGGTGTCCGTCTCTATCTAATGTCCGTCTCTATCTAATGTCCGTCTCTATCTAATGTCTGTCTCTATCTAATGTCTGTCTCTATCTGATGGCTGCTCTATCTAATATCTGTCTCTGACGTCTGTCTTTATCTAATATCTGTCTCTTATGTCTGTTTCTATCTAATATCTGTCTCTATCTAATGTCTGTCTTTATCTAATATCTGTCTCTTATGTCTGTTTCTATCTAATATCTGTCTCTATCTAATGTCTGTCTCTTATGTCTGTTTCTATCTAATATCTGTCTCTATCTAATGTCTGTCTCTATCTGGTGTCTCTCTCTATCTGGTGTCTGTCTCTATCTGGTGTCTGTCTCTGGTGTCTGTCTTTATCTAATATCTGTCTCTTATGTCTGTGTCTAGCTAATGTCTGTCTCTTTCTGGTGTCTGTCTCTATCTGGTGTCTGTCTCTATCTGGTGTCTGTCTCTATCTGGTGTATGTCTCTGGTGTCTGTCTCTATCTGGTGTCTGTCTCTATCTGGTGTCTGTCTCTGTCGGATACTTGTTTCTATCTAATGTCTGTCTCTGTCAGATACTTGTCTCTATCTAATGTCTGTCTCTATCTAATGTCTGTCTCTGTTGGATACTTGTCTCTATCTAATGTCTGTCTCTGTCAGATACTTGTCTCTATCTAATGTATGTCTCTATTTAATGTCTGTCTCTAGTGTCTGTCTATCTAATGTCTGTCTCTATCTGGTGTCTGTCTCTGGTGTCTGTCTTTATCTAATATCTGTCTCTTATGTCTGTGTCTAGCTAATGTCTGTCTCTTTCTGGTGTCTCTCTCTATCTGGTGTCTGTCTCTATCTGGTGTCTGTCTCTATCTGGTGTATGTCTCTGGTGTCTGTCTCTATCTGGTGTCTGTCTCTGGTGTCTGTCTCTATCTAATGTCTGTCTCTATCTGGTGTCTGTCTCTGGTGTCTGTCTCTATCTAATATCTGTCTCTGTCTAATGTCTGTCTCTTTCTAATGCCTGTCTCTATCTGATGGCTGCTCTATCTAATATCTGTATCTTATGTCTGTCTCTATCTAATATCTGTCTCTATCTAATGTCTGTCTCTTATGTCTGTCTCTATCTGGTGTCTGTCTCTATCTGGTGTCTGTCTCTGGTGTCTGTCTCTATCTGGTGTCTGTCTCTAGTGTCTGTCTCTTTCTTGTGTCTTTCTCTATATGGTGTATGTCTCTGTTGTCTCTATCTGGTGTCTGTCTCTGGTGTCTGTCTCTATCTGGTGTCTGTCTCTATCTGGTGTCTGTCTCTGTCGGATACTTGTTTCTATCTAATGTATGTCTCTATCTAATGTCTGTCTCTATCTAGTGTCTGTCTCTATCTGGTGTCTGTCTCTGTCGGATACTTGTTTCTATCTAATGTATGTCTCTATCTAGTGTCTGTCTCTATCTAATGTCTGTCTCTGTCGGATACTTGTTTCTATCTAATGTATGTCTCTATCTAGTGTCTGTCTCTATCTAGTGTCTGTCTCTATCTAATGCCTGTCTCTTATGTCTGTCTCTATCTAATGTCTGTCTCTTATGTCTGTCTCTATCTGGTGTCTGTCTCTATCTAATGTCTGTCTCTATCTAATGTCTGTCTCTATCTGGTGTCTGTCTCTATCTGATGTCTGTCTATCTAATGTCTGTCTCTGGTGTCGTTCTCTCTCATATGTCTGTCTATCTGATGTCTGTCTCTTTCTAATGTCTGTCTCTATCTATCTGATGTCTGTCTAACTGGTGTAAGACTCTATATGTGGTTTTGATTGATGCAAGACATGATGCTGGGTCGGCCCCTTCACTTGTGTCAAATTGTCCCTAGCAAGAGCTATTCATTATACAGTAGCCTACGTTGCCTGTTAACATTGTTCCTCTCTAGATATTTTTTTTGAGGAGATCAAGTTGCTAATCCACTCTAAGTCATTGTGATTCAGATATGCTTATATCTGAGCGGGAATGGTCCCAGAGTAGTAGCCAGCGCAAGGACAATCAATACCCAGTCTGAGGTCATCCTATCTTGGGCAGCCTCTGTAGTGCAGAGGCGTGGGAATGGATGATGTTACCTCAGCCTCATAGAGCTCCTGTTAACAAAGATTCAGCCCTGCAAGAACAAAGGGATCTAATTCAGTTTAATTAAGTGTAAATGTCCACCGGAATTTTTTATTTAACCAGGTAGGCAAGTTGAGAACAAGTTCTCATTTACAATTGCGACCTGGCCAAGATAAAGCAAAGCAGTTCGACAAATACAACGACACAGAGTTACACATGGAGTAAAACAAACATACAGTCAATAATACAGTAGAAACAAGTCAATATACGATGTGAGCAAATGAGGTGAGATAAGGGAGGAAAAGGCAAAAAAAAGCCCATGGTGGCAAAGTAAATACAATATAGCAAGTAAAACACTGGAATGGTAGATTTGCAGTGGAAGAATGTGCAAAGTAGAAATAAAAATAATGGGGTGCAAAGGAGCAAAATAAATAAATAAATAAAATAAAATAAATACAGTAGGGAAAGAGGTAGTTGTTTGGGCTAAATTATAGATGGGCTATGTACAGGTGCAGTAATCTGTGAGCTGCTCTGACAGCTGGTGCTTAAAGCTAGTGAGGAAGATAAGTGTTTCCAGTTTCAGAGATTTTTGTAGTTCGTTCCAGTCATTGGCAGCAGAGAACTGGAAGGAGAGGCGGCCAAAGAAATAATTGGTTTTGGGGGTGACCAGAGAGATATACCTGCTGGAGCGCGTGCTACAGGTGGGTGATGCTATGGTGACCAGCGAGCTGAGATAAGGGGGGACTTTACCTAGCAGGGTCTTGTAGATGACATGGAGCCAGTGGGTTTGGCGACGAGTATGAAGCGAGGGCCAGCCAATGAGAGCGTACAGGTCGCAATGGTGGGTAGTATATGGGGCTTTGGTGACAAAACGAATGGCACTGTGATAGACCGCATCGAATTTGTTGAGTAGGGTATTGGAGGCTATTTTGTAAATGACATCGCCGAAGTCGAGGATTGGTAGGATGGTCAGTTTTACAAGGGTATGTTTGGCAGCATGAGTGAAGGATGCTTTGTTGCGAAATAGGAAGCCAATTCTACATTTAACTTTGGATTGGAGATGTTTGATGTGGGTCTGGAAGGAGAATTTACAGTCTAACCAGACACCTAGGTATTTGTAGTTGTCCACATATTCTAAGTCAGAGCCGTCCAGAGTTGTGATGTTGGACAGGCGGGCAGGTGCAGGCAGCGATCGGTTGAAGAGCATGCATTTAGTTTTACTTGTATTTAAGAGCAATTGGAGGCCACAGAAGGAGAGTTGTATGGCATTGAACCTTGCCTGGAGGGTTGTTAACACAGTGTCCAAAGAAGGGCCAGAAGTATACAGAATGGTGTCGCCTGCGTAGAGGTGGATCAGAGAATCACCAGCAGCAAGAGCGACATCATTGATGTATACAGAGAAGAGAATCGGTCCAAGAATTGAACCCTGTGGCACCCCCATAGAGACTGCCAGAGGTCCGGACAACAGACCCTCCGATTTGACACACTGAACTCTATCAGACAAGTAGTTGGTGAACCAGGCAAGGCAATCATTTGAGAAACCAAGGCTGTCGAGTCTGCCGATGAGGATGTGGTGATTGACAGAGTCGAAAGCCTTGGCCAGATCAATGAATACGTCTGCACAGTAATGTTTCTTATCGATGGCGGTTAAGATATCGTTTAGGACCTTGAGCGTGGCTGTGGTGCACCCATGACCAGCTCTGAAACCAGACTTAATGATGTTCTTAACGCATTCAAATATGTTTGTGATTCATTATGCAAAAAGTTCAAAGGAAGATTATGTGATAAAGACACTCCTCTTACCTCACACACAATGCTACTTTTCATTATTATTATTTAATTTTTTGTTGTTGTATTTTACCACCTTTTACTCCCCAATTTTTGATCTTGTCTCATCGCTGCAACTCCCCAACAGGCTCGGGAGAGGCGATGGTGGAGTTATGACATCACGGATTCCCCCGGTACTGCCACTTATTCTGTTCACCAGGCTTCTAGGCGTCACTGAACTGGATCATCACCACAAACCTCAGACTGTCTTGTCTCATTACGCACACCTGGTTCCTATTCCCCCGGATTAGTATGTGTATACCTGTGTCCTCTGTTCCCCATTGTCCTTGTTGATTATTGTTCCATGTCCCTGTGGTATCGGCTTTTGTGCTACGTTTACTGTACATTGTATTACGGTTTACATACCGTGTTAGTGTGCACTTGTTATTACAGGTCTTGTCCCGTGCATCGTCATTACGGGTCTCGTCTGGTTTATTTATTCTAGGTTTACACCTTGCTCTTTGGTTTGTGTTACAGCCCTGTGTGATATACAGTACGTGTTTGTACTCTATTTTTGGGTAGTGAAATAAAAAAAAACGATTTAGTATTCCTGCGTCTGTCTCAGTATACAACGTGACACGTGTCCTCTGAAACATGACCCTCCTAACTGCGCTCCTTACTGCTCCACCCGCCAGCTTAACCCAGAAGCCAGCCGCACCAATGTATCAGAGGAAACACAGTTCAACTGGCGACCGGGGTCAGCTTGCAGGCACCCGGCCCGCCACAAGGAGTGCTAGAGCAAGATGAGCCAAGTAAAGCCCCACCGGCCAAACCCTCCCCTAACCCGGACAATGCTGGGCCAATTGTGCACCGTCCTATGGAACTCCCGGCCACAGCCGGTTGTGGCACAGCCCAGGAATAAACCAGTGTCTTTAGTAACGCCTCTCACACTGCGATGCAGTGCCTTAGACCGCTGTGCCACTCTGGAGGCCCTGGTTTTTCATTATATCTGATCATCATAACAACATACTGATTCGTGCTTCTATTTTCCCACAATGGAAGATAACAAAGAGACTTTCGAAGATTCAGTTAGCCCACACTGCAAGGCGAAAGCTAACCTAGTGTAATCGGAGTGAAATGGCTAGCTCGTTAGCAGTGCACTAGTAGATGTGGTTAGCCCATGCTGCAAGGCGAAAGCTAACCTACTGTAACTGGAGTGAAATGGCTAGTTAGTTAGCGGTGTGTGCTAATAGTGTTTCAACTGGTGGCGTCAATCACTCTGAGACTTTGAAGTAGTTGTTTCCCTTGCTCTGTAATGGCTGGGGGTTTAATGGAACGATGCTTCGTAGGAAGCAGTTGTTGATGTGTTCAGCGTTGTCCCTGATTATAGCTCAGGTTGGGACAAGGACGGGGACGGAAGCAAAACTGTTACACTAGCTAGCTCACTCTACGTGCGTGCGTTACTGCCTCAGTATAATGATCACCACCAAGAAGAAGAAACATACAAACTACAGTATAATCTAGCAAAAGAGAATACAAGCAGGAGTACGGGAAAAACGCTGGTTGACTTGAAAAACATAGAAGACGAACTGACACAGAGAGACAGGAAACACAGGGATATATACACCAGGGAAAATAAGTGACACCTGGAGGGGGTGGAGACAATCACAAGACAGGTGAAACAGATCAGGGTGTGACAAATGTGAACCACAAGTTCTAATCTTATCTCATCAGCCTTCCTCATGATCTATTCTCTTTTAAATTGCAGTCAATTCATCACCAAGGCAAAGATCTGGAGCAAAGCTACAGTAACTGAAAATGATGGTTAACGATAAAGTGACACGGCTATAATCCAGTAGTAACCTGATAAAGGTTAAGATAAGGATTAAGATAAGGGTTAGTAGTAGAAGTTGGGAAAATGGATGGGGTAAGACCTTTGTAGACAATTATGAAGCTGTACTTGGGAGGATTTGACCTTTTCTCTGTGACAGAGGTGATGACATTGCTCTTAGGTGTTCAGCAGCACTGCAACCTTCCAAATGCCAGCCGTGATCTCATGCTTGTCTCCGAGGAGAAAGGTTGCAGCAGATTCCCTCTGTATGACGTCACCTTTTGCATGTGAGGGCCTTACTAATGTCTCATTTAGTTTGTGTAAGAAAAGTATATATCCTCTATATATCCTCAAAATGCATCCTGACATGCAGCACTTGTTTTACATCATCTCAGAATGATTACGATACAATACTGATGAAACAGTATCTATAGATAGAGGGACCTTTATGTTCTGAGTCAAAGCCCTTCCTCTCATTACATGACAAAAACACACATTTCAAATCATTAGTCGTTGAAGTGGATTATCTTAAAGCTGAAATCTGCATAAGGTGAAACAGCACCACTGTTCGCCCCAGCACATTTGTGATAGTTTTTTTGTTGAGTAAACGGAGGAGAGGAGCATCCAGCATTGTGGTAGAAAAGAAATAGCTGTTCTATCACGCGTTCAATGATGTTCAATGATGTACGAGGGGGGAAAAACGTGATCATTGTTTAAAGGATCTCCTTTGTCGTTGTAATATTGCAAATGGACATGGCAGTTTCATCATTACGGATTCTAGCTTTATATGATGTATATGAGTTTTCTCAGAGGTTTGCCATGTTTCTAGCCTCATGCTCTCGATCTCATCTCAGTCTCATACTGTCAATCTCAGCTATTTAACCAACTCCGGATGAGCTCTGTTCAAAATTAGTGCAATATAGAGAACAGGGTGACACTTGGGACACCACTTGTTGATGAGCTCACTCTAAACTTCTCTTTTAGTGTAATCAATCCATGATGTTTACCAATGATCAGCCAATCAGAGACTATATGTCCATAATAGTCTGTGTGGATAGACTTTTGACCAGTGTCTTCAGAAGGGTATGGAGTGGTAAAATGAGAAGATGTAGAGGAAATGGAGGGATGGAGGGTGGAGAGGTGTGGAAAATGGAGGGGTGGAGGGAATGCCGTGGTGGAGGAGTTGAATGGGAAAATGTGGAGGAAGGAGAGGTGGAGTAATGGAATGATGGGGGGAATGGAGGGGTGTCGTCGAGGGATGGAGGGGTGGGGGGTGGAGAGAGAGATAGGGGTGGAGGAAAGAAGGGGGATTTGAAGGAATTTAAATAGTCTAATTATGGAAAGTAGCATCCAGAAAAAAATATCCTCTTCTTTTATGTTACAGAATTCCTCTGCTTTCATGTTTCCAAATTCCTCTCCTTTCATGTTACAGAAGTCCTCCCCTTTCATGTTACAGAATTCCTCAGCTTTCATGTTTCTGAATTCCTTAGCTTTCATGTTACAGAATTCCTCTCCTTTCATGTTACAGAAGTCCTCCCCTTTCATGTTACAGAATTCCTCAGCTTTCATGTTTCTGAATTCCTTAGCTTTCATGTTACAGAATTCCTTAGCTTTCATGTTACAGAATTCCTCTCCTTTCATGTTACAGAAGTCCTCCCCTTTCATGTTACAGAAGTCCTCCCCTTTCATGTTGCAGAATTCCTCCGCTTTCATGTTACAGAAGTCCTCCCCTTTCATGTTACAGAAGTCCTCCCCTTTCATGTTACAGAAGTCCTCCCCTTTCATGTTACAGAAGTCCTCCCCTTTCATGTTGCAGAATTCCTCCGCTTTCATGTTACAGAAATCCTCCCCTTTCATGTTACAGAAGTCCTCCCCTTTCATGTTACAGAAGTCCTCCCCTTTCATGTTACAGAATTCCTCTCCTTTCATGTTACAGAATTCCTCCGCTTTCATGTTACAGAAGTCCTCCCCTTTCATGTTACAGAATTCCTCAGCTTTCATGTTTCTGATTTTCTGAGCTTTCATGTTACATAATTCCTCTCCTTTCATGTTACAGAAGTCCTCCCCTTTCATGTTACAGAATTCCTCAGCTTTCATGTTTCTGAATTCCTCAGCTTTCATGTTACAGAATTCCTCTCCTTTCATGTTACAGAAGTCCTCCCCTTTCATGTTACAGAAGTCCTCCCCTTTCATGTTGCAGAATTCCTCCGCTTTCATGTTACAGAAGTCCTCCCCTTTCATGTTACAGAATTCCTCTCCTTTCATGTTACAGAATTCCTCTCCTTTCATGTTACAGAAGTCCTCCCCTTTCATGTTACAGAAGTCCTCCCCTTTCATGTTGCAGAATTCCTCTCCTTTCATGTTACAGAAGTCCTCCCCTTTCATGTTACAGAATTCCTCTCCTTTCATGTTACAGAAGTCCTCCCCTTTCATGTTACAGAAGTCCTCCCCTTTCATGTTACAGAAGTCCTCCCCTTTCATGTTACAGAATCTTTGTATTGAAAGTTTAAATCAGCCTTTCCTCCTCTGGGCCTGAAGAGTCCTCTGCTTGACTGTTCAGACACTCCTGATCTCTATGCTCACACCCTCATCAATAAGGATGAACTATTCCATCACAGGGCAGAAAACTAAGATTTTCATTTTCATAGACAGCATGTAGACCAGCTGTTTTATCAAGACCATTACAGAACAGGTGGCGTAGTAAGAACCTCTGTAGAAGAATATCTTCTAAATGTAATGTACAAAATATATATTACCTTGTGAGAAAAGTTCCCTCTAAGCTGCAGATGAAATATCAGCCTGCGCAGAGAAGCGCAAGATTGAATTTCACACAACTTGCTAGTTTTCTCCATTAGTTAACACTATCAACGTTTCCCTTTCCTGAGGGAATTGTGATCGAATCAATGCAACATTACACCGGAACAAAACAACTAAACAAAACTAACTATGCAAGAGATTTTGTTGTAGGCAGAACTCATCCGAGTAGGATTCTACTGTATTGACAGGTAGGACTTGCAAGATAGTACTCTACACAGACCGGTGACCCATAACCAATCAAAGCTGCAGTAGGTCTACATGCAAATAGACCATTGACATATACAGTTGAAGTCGGAAGTTTACATTACACTTAGGTTGGAGTCATTAAAACTCATGTTTCATCCACTCCACAAAATGTATTGTTAACAAACTATAGTTTTGTACTGTACAACAATTCCAGTGGGTCAGAAGTTTACTTCCACTAAGTTGACTGTGCCTTTAAACAGCTTGGAAAAGTCCAGAAAATGATGTCATGGCTTTAGAAGCTTCGTATCAGTCAATTGGAGGTGTACCTGTGGATGTATTTCAAGGCCTACCTTCAAACTCAGTGCCTCTTTGCTTGACATCATGGGAAAATCAAAAGAAGTCAGCCAAGACCTCATATTTTATTTAGACCTCCACAAGTCTGGTTCATCCTTGGGAGCAATTTCCAAACGTCTGAAGGTACCACGTTCATCTGTACAAACAATAGTACGTATAAACACCATGAGACCACGCAGCCGTCATACCGCTCAGGAAGGAGATGCATTCTGTCTCCTAGAGATTAACGTACTTTGGTGCAAAAAGTGCAAATCAATCCCAGAACAACAGCAAAGGACCCTGTGAAGATGCTGGAGGGAACTGGTACAAAAGTATCTATATCCACAGTAAAACGAGTCGTATATCGACATAAACTGAAAGGCCGCTCAGCAAGGAAGAAGCCTCTGCTCCAAAACCGGCATTAAAAAAGCCAGACTATGGTTTACAACTGCACATGGGGACAAGACTGTACTTTTTGGAGAAATGTCCTCTGGTCTGATGAAACAAAAATAGAACTGTTTGGCCATAATGACCATTGTTATGTTTGGAGGAAAAAGCATAATTATTGCAAGCCGAAGACACCATCCCACCCGTGTTGCACGGGGGTGGCAGCATCATGTTGTGGGGGTGCTTTGCTGCAGGAGGGACTGGTGCACTTCACAAACTAGATGGCATCATGAGGAAAGGAAAATTATGTGGATATATTGAAGCAACATCTCAAGACATCAGTCAGGAAGTTAAAGCTTGATAGCAAATGGGTCTTCCAAATGGACAATGACCCCAAGCATACTTCCAATGTTGTGGCAAAATGGCTTAAGGACAACAAAGTCAAGGTATTGGAGTGGCTATCACAAAGCCCTGACCTCAATCCTATATAAAATCTGTGGGCAGAACTGAAAAAGCGTATGCGAGCAAGGAGGCCTACAAACCTGACTCAGTTACACCAGCTCTGTCAGGAGGAATGTGCCAACATTCACCTAACTTATTGTGGGAAGCTTGTGAAAGGCTACTCGAAACGTTTGACCCAAGTAAAACAATTTAAAGGTAACACTACCAAATACTAATTGAGTATATGTAAACTTCTGACCCACTGGGAATGTGATGAAAGAAATAAAGGCTGAAATAAATCACTCTACTATTATTCTGACATTTCACATTCTTAAAATAAAGTGGTGATCCTAACTGACCTAAGATAGGGAATTGTTACTAGGATTACATGTCAGGAATTGTGAAAAACTGAGTTTAAATGTATTTGGCTGAGGTGCATGTTAACTTCCAACTTCAATTGTATGTATCTGTGCCATTCACTTTGAACTGGACTGTTTTCTACAGAATTAGAAAAGTAGATGAGCTTCATTTGAGATCAAAACAAGAGCTACATGTAGCGACATGTGCACATTTGAATACTTGTTCACATCCTTCGCTAGTTAGTGAGTTATTATCGCAGTTATAGATCATTTGTAGTCAGCAATGGGGGAGCGATTGCTTCCTACAAGAGCACAAAATGTGTGCATTACTAGATATCTTTGAAAAGCAAGTCAGGTAAAAAGCATTTTTTTTTTTAGCCCTTTTTCTCCCCAATTTCGTGGTATCCAATTGTTTTAGTAGCTACTATCTTGTCTCATCGCTACAACTCCCGTACGGGCTCGGGAGAGACGAAGGTTGAAAGTCATGCGTCCTCCGATACACAACCCAACCAAGCCGCACTGCTTCTTAACACAGCGCGCATCCAACCCGGAAGCCAACCGCACCAATGTGTCGGAGGAAACACTGTGCATGACTGTAACAATATACACTATCTTTGGCCGGTCCAAAGGGAACGAAGATGGCTGCACCTTGAAAATAAGGGAGCATTGAGAAAGAAAACCCCGGCAGGTTCCAGGATCCCCAGAATATCACTCCGGAGGAGGAAAGCAGGGTTCTTGAGGAGCCGGTTACTGGGTGGTTGGGAGTTCTTGGAGGTGGCAGGCTACCTATGAGCTAACTCACTGATTCGCTCCATGATAGCCTTGAAACCTTGGTCGAGACGTTCCGTCAGGGAACGAAGCCCTTCCAAAAGGTCCAGCAGTAGCTCCTCATGCTTCCCAATGGTGGCTTCCTGTAGGGAGCTGGTCCAAGTCTGCTGGGTCTGTCATGGCCAGTTCGTACTATAAGGGCACAAGGCGTGACCCAGGTGCAGACACGGGAGGCAGATGGTTTGAGTCTTTGATATTTATTATATGCAAAAGGGGTAGGCAAGAGAATGGTTGTGGACAGGCAAAAAAGTCAAAACCAGTTCAGAGTCCAGGAGGTACAGTGTGGCAGGCAGCCTCAAGGTCAGGGCAGGCAGAATGGTCAGGCAGGCAGGTACAGTGTCTCGAAAAGAGGCAAGGGTCAAAACCGGGAGGACTAGTAAAAGAGAATAGAAAAGGCAGGAACACCGGAAAAACACGCTGGTTGACTTGAAACATAGAAGACGAACTGGCACAGAGAGATAGGAAACACAGGGATAAATACACCAGGGATAACAAGCAACACCTGGAGGGGGTGGAGACAATAACAAGGACAGGGGAAACTGATCAGGGTGTGACAATTTAAAGAATATGCCAGTTCAGGACTTGTGATGCATCTGTTTCTCAAACTAGACGCTCTAATGTACTTGTCCTCTTGCTCAGTTGTACACCCGGGCCTCCCACTCCTCTTTCTATTCTGATTAGAGACAGTTTGCGCTGTTCTGTGAAGGGAGTAGTACACAGTGTTGAACCAGATCTTCAGTTTCCTGGCAATTTCTCGCATGAAATAGCCTTCATTTTTCAGAACAAGAATAGTTTCATTAGAAAGGTCTTTGTTTCTGGCCGTTTTGAGCCTGTAATCGAACCCACAAACGCTGATGCTCCAGATACTCAACTAGTCTAAAGAAGGACAGTTTTATTGCTTCTTTAATCAGAACAACCGTTTTCAGCTGTGCTAACATAATTGCAAAGGGGTTTTCTAATGATCAATTAGCCTTTTTAAATGATAAACTTGGATTAGCTAACACAACGTGCCATTATAACACAGGAGTGACGGTTGCTGATGGTGGCCTCTGTACAGCTGTGTAGATATTCCATAAAAAATATGCAGTTTCCAGTTACAATAGTCATTTACAACATTAACAATGTCTACACTGTATTTCTGATCAATTGTATGTTATTTTAATAGACAAACATTTTTGCTTTTCTTTCAAAAATAAGGACGTTTCTAAGTGACCCCAAACTTTTGAATGGTAGTGTACAGTGGGGCAAAAAAGTATTTAGTCAGCCACCAATTGTGCAAGTTCTCCCTCTTAAAAAGATGAGAGAGGCCTGTAATTTTCATCATAGGTACACTTCAACTATGACAGACAAAATGAAAGAAAAAAACCAGAAAATCACATTGTAGGACTTTTTATGAATTTATTTGCAAATTATGGTGGAAAATAAGTATTTGGTCAATAACAAAAGTTTAGTTCAATTACCTTTACTTACTTAGGTTCATGGACAATGGTGGCCATCTTGAAGCATGTGCGGACAACAGACTGGGATAGGGAGAGATTGAATATATCTGTGAACACACCTGCCAGCTGGTCTGCGCTTGCTCTGAGGACGTGGCTAGGGATACCCTCTTGGCCGGCAGCTTTGCGTGGGTTAACACACTTAAAATGTCTTACCCACATCGGCCATGGAGAAGGAGAGCCCACAGTCCTTGACAGCGGGCCATGTTGGTGGCACTGTATTATCCTCAAAGCGAGCGAAGAATGTGTTCAGCCTGTCCAGAAGCAAGACGTTGGTGTCCGCGACGTGACTGGTTTTCCTTTTATAATCGGTGATTGTCTGTAGACCCTGCCACCTACGTCTCGTGTCTGAGCAGTTTAACTGGGACTCAACATTGCCCCTATACTGACATTTAGTCTGCTTGATTGCTTTGTGGAGGGAATAACATAAGACAACTACTAGAAGTGGGTATGAAAGCTGATTGAACATTCTTCCTACTCATACATTCACTGAAAGGAATTTTCATTCAGCAAGGTCAGGTTTTGTTGTCTTGTACAAAGTTGGAGAAATCGCTCTCCACAAACTATCAATACTGACAGGACGATTCTCAGCAACAAAATAGTTATTCAATTAAGATCCTACATCTGTAGCTGTGCATTCATCAAAACACAAACCTGAGTCACTCCTCACTTGAAATGTACAGGTAACTGCCAAAATAATGGAAACACCAACATAAAGGGTCGTAATAGCGCGTTGGGACACCATAAGCACTTTATTTTGGCAGGTACCTGTATAACGCTGTGAACGCTGTTACACATTCTTTTCACAACTCTGCTGCTGCTATTTCAAAAAATCCTGTGAACTAAAAGTTTGAAGATGGATTCTCCCTTGAAGAGAACAATCAACAGAGAGAGGTATTCCAGCTAGTTATTTCGGGAGATTTAACATCCTCCCTCTATGTTTTGGATGGCATTGATCTCCCCTCGTTGTGCAGTGTCAGCCGTATGTAGAGGCGTTTGATGAAGAAGACTGAAGTCCTGGTGTTATCTGCTGTAATCTCCTAATGTGATAATGACGGGCTACCTCCTAACCAGACAGCAGCTAGCACTGGGTCTTGGTCACAGAGGTTGCTCCTGGTTACAAGTAGTGCACTATATAGGGAATAGGGTGCAATTTGGGAGGCACATCTACCCTACCCACTCAGTATCACAGGTTGTGGACTGTTTGCATGCGGCTCAGTGAGCTGAGCACATTTCAAAAGAATCAGGCTGTGTGTTCCACTCTAAATCAATCTCTTTTCTCTATGCTTTCTGTCTGGAACAAATCTAATTTTACCAAAGGGACAGTGTTGAGGTTGTGTTAATGCCTAGAACACCACAACACTGCTAACACCTGACCCTATTCATTGCTGCAACGGTCACGGGAGAGGAGCCATGCGTTCTCATGACCCCCCCTAACCATGCTCCTTAACACCCACCAGCACCAATGTGTCGGAGGAAACACTGTTCAACTGGCAACCGGGGTCAGCCTGCAGGCCACAAGGAGTTACTAGGGCACAATGAGCCCCACCAGCCAAACCCTCCCCTAACCTGGACGACGCTGGGCCAATTGTGCACTTTCCTTTTCCACAGCCCGGGAATGAACCCGGGTCTGTAGTAACGCCTCTCACACTGCTATGCAGTGCCTTAGACCGTTGTGCCACTCAGGAGGCCCTACTCACCCTATTCATTGTGTTATTCATTTTATTGTGTAGTTGTTCGGTTGGGCCTCACATTATTTTAGGGGAGTGGATGTTGTAGAGGAGGTGTCATGAAACAACAGCTTTTCACCATACAACAACATAGAGCCTTTTACTGCATGAGCATCACTTCACTACCTGGGGTGTATTCGTTATGGAAATTGACCATTTTACAACCAAATGGTAGCAAACTGCAAAACAAGAGTCTCCATTGGACAAATTCAGGCAGGTCCCTCCTCGTTCCGTTTGCTTCTATTTTCCAACAGAATGGGCGTAATGAATAGGCCCCTGTAAACATCGTCATGGCCATGGAACTTCTGTTTCAACAGGGTTTGAGAAATCCATTCAAGAAGGGATCTGGAATGTTGTCAGCTTTATACTTCCTCGAAGAGGCATTATGTTAGCCAGGCACTAAATCTAATGCATTACATTATTTGACTGTGGGGACTCCACTCTTCACATTCAACTTCTGCTGATTTGGAGTGTCCATTTCCCACTGGGCACACACTCGTTGAAACAATGTTTCAATGTCCTTTCAATGAAATGACGTTGAACCAACGTGGAATAGATGTTAAATGGACAAATATGCTCAGTTGGGTATGAGTAAGACTGGAGCCCTTGACCTGGATTACAAAAGTCCTGTTTATACCTGGTTTTAACATTCGTCTTTTGTCCTGATCTCATCCACACTCTGATTGTGCCCACATATAAGCCAGTGCATTTACACATGGCATTAAAATGTCTCTTATCCATCCACTGCGTCCACATTGTGAAAGGATTTCCTGGTCCCTCCCTGTATGCACATTATTTGTATAGATATTCTGTCAAATATATGTATATATTTTTAAAGAGAAATCAAGTCAATGGTGCCACCGGTCAATGATTTTAGAGAGTGAAATAATGATGATTTAAATGGTTTCATTGTCCAGATCTGTCTAGACTTGTAAGATATCTAGACACAATGAGTCCCTGACTTCCTCCGGAGGTTGGCAGGGAGATCTGATCACAATGTGTCTTTTGATTGGTCTGCACTTGTCTAAGAATGACGGGCAGAATCAGAATGTGGACAAGATCAGGACACGTTTGAATCAGGTATAAACTGGGCTAGTGTGTCTGAGTGCTGTTCTAGGATCACTTTTGCATTTTATATCACAATGAGTAAGATTACATGGACAGGGGGGGGACCTGATCCTAGATCAGCACTTCTAGTTTAAGATGCTTTGTGGATATGGACCCTGACTTGCACCCTATCTGTTGCCTTGAGGAGAGTGAACAGCTGATGAGCAGTGTTGTATTGCAGTTTACCCACCTTTTGTGGAAAAATGAATTGTGAGTATAGGGAGCTTTTTTCACTGTGACCGGCAATTAGTTTACCCAACAATTATTTTTAACCACTACATCACTGCTGATGAGGTGCAATACTGGCCCACGGTGGACATCTGCGTTATTTCAAACAAGCCTTCTCAGGAGGGTGCCATTTTGATCCGTTTGGATGGGTTCCAATTAACTAATCAATCCTCAAACGTTCACTCTGGTGTCTAGAGTGTGGTAAAGTTTGGTGGTGCATGGCCACTGTGAAGTGGGCATATTGAGTTTTGCATTAGTCAGCTCAGTTTCCCAGGAGACCAGCTCTCACCTGAGGCATTCACAACCTGGAATCCAACTAATGACGGAAGATTCCTGCCAGTCTCTTTATTACTTGGACATCCTGCAAATTATGTTGGAAATGGGGCATCAGAGAGCAAGAGAGGGCAGTGCTGCCAATCTGAAGCCCATCATGATGGAATTCATTACAGGTAATACCCAGCATCTCAGAGCTGAACAGCATGTAAATATTGGTTCGGGGCAAACTCAACAACAAAAAATGTGAAGCATGCCAGCTAAGCCATTACACAACACAACACATTAATTGCACCATAACAGTGAAAAAGGTTCCCACAAACTGTTTGGGCCTACATAAAGCTGTACCAACAGCAGAGCTCTCTTTTCAGCACCATGGAGTGAATCCTTGCCACTGCTACACCTGGCTATCAGTGGAGCCTTGTCTGGCAGCAAAACAGTTCATTCAGCCTCATTAAAAAAAAAAACATAGCTGATATGGATGACTTGCTTAAACAAATATGGTTTCTACTGTGAATTGAGATGTACAAACTATGGCATAAGGGGACGATGAGCAGATAAGAGCCAATTCATAATGTCCATTAATACATTAATGAGCGAGCTTGAACGGACATAGTCAATATAACTATTTGTTCAGCACTTCTGAAATATACAGCGACAGAATTCAGAACATGGGCCGTTCTTACAGTATTCTTCATGTACATCAAGTCAGAACCGTAGGATAAATAAAGGGGGCATATAAGCAGACAATGAAAGCTCTTACAATATTCTGACATTTCTCTAAAACAGGCTACATGTGCACCACCAACAGCTTACTACACAACATACACTTAGTAGGACTTTCTTAGCTACAGTATACATATCTCCCTGGCATTTTACATCATTTATGCAGCAGCATACAAGACATTGTTGGGCTCACCTTGTGCTGTGCTTTGAACAGGAAGGTGGTGCGGCGGTCCTTTGTGGGCAAATTGTCAAACTTTGTCAAAGTCTAACATTTTCTGGATTTACGGTGCTTTCAAGACAACTGGGAACACTGACGTCAGTGATCTTTAGGTCGGAGCGCTAGAAAAAAGCCTGATTTCCCGACTTGGAATTCTGAGTAGGATGACCATTGAAAACGTATTGATCTATAATTTCTCTACATATGACAAGGATTAAAAAAGATTTGCCAGTAGATTGTCGTCTTGATTCATGATGGTGACTGCTAGCTTGCTAGCTAAGATTGAATGTATGATGTTGACAGTCCAATCAAAGCTACGGTAGATATAACGTGATTTGACATTGTCTGTGGCCAATCACCTTGAGCCTTCTTGGATGGGCACTAATGTAACTATATGGCAGCACCCAAGGGGCCTGATTTTTCGAGCTCTGCCCGTAAATTTTGCTGTGACGTAGTGTTCCCATGAGTAACAGAACACTGAGCCAACCATGGCGCAACTAGAGAACATTACCAACCCCAACGCTCCGTATTTTCCACTGGCTGCACCACCACCACAGAAAGCACTGAGCTAGGCTGAAACACCTGCATTTTGGAGCTGCCTTACTCAAGAAAGCAAAAGAGACCATGTTTGTTAGCGGCTTTATTAACTCAATTATGTTTTTGTTTTTTTACATTGTTTGCAAACTGATGTGATACATATTAAAGCCAAAATAACAGGCACTTTTAAATTTTTGCTGAACGGGGCTCTGCCTCACCTGCCCTGAATTAAGGGTCGCCACTGGAGCTGAGTCATTAGGTCAGAAACACTGATTTAGCAAATATATTTATCCAACCAGAATCCCTTTGTTTTACTTTATTCAACTAAAGAAAATAATTTAACCTTCATACATCATTTGTATTTATTTTAAAAAAAATTGCTATAATAAAGACACAAGATTGAGAAAGAGGCTACAACAAAACAATGTATTACGACATGACAAAGTACCATAGTATTATAGCAGAGCTGTTTGCCGGGGGAGACTAGCATCTCTTTTCTAGCATGACAAAGTACCGTAGTATTATAGTAGAAGCTGTTTGCCGGGGGAGACTAGCATCTCTTCTCTAGCATGACAAAGTACCATAGTATTATAGTAGAGCTGTTTGCCGGGGGAGACTAGCATCTCTTTTCTAGCATGACAAAGTACCATAGTATTATAGTAGAAGCTGTTTGCCGGGGGAGACTAGCATCTCTTCTCTAGCATGACAAAGTACCATAGTATTATAGTAGAGCTGTTTGCCGGGAGAGACTAGCATCTCTTCTCTAGCATGACAAAGTACCATAGTATTATAGTAGAGCTGTTTGCCGGGGGAGACTAGCATCTCTTTTCTAGCATGACAAAGTACCATAGTATTATAGTAGAAGCTGTTTGCCGGGGGAGACTAGCATCTCTTCTCTAGCATGACAAAGTACCATAGTATTATAGTAGAGCTGTTTGCCGGGGGAGACTAGCATCTCTTCTCTAGCATGACAAAGTACCATAGTATTATAGTAGAGCTGTTTGCTGGGGGAGACTAGCATCTCTTCTCTAGCATGACAAAGTACCATAGTATTATAGTAGAGCTGTTTGCCGGGGGAGACTAGCATCTCTTCTCTAGCATTGTCTCTTCTCTAGCGTAATCCAAATACCCTTCTCTGGTCGGAGTATGAGGTCACCCAGAGGTCTCAGCTCCTCTCGGCTCTGGCAGGCCCGCACGGAGAAGTGACGCAACACCGAAGACAGCACCACCTTCTCCTCCATCATGGCAAACCGCTGGCCTGGAGACAAAGGACATACAGACATGCATGTGAGGACACCATACACTGACATAGGCCTTTTCCGAATACCCATACTTGTGTTCTAAATAGTAGACTTTTTGGGTATGAGACATTTAGAAGTTTGAGTATGCTTTAAAATGTCATACTAATTTTGTATTTTTATCAAGAAGAATTTGCTGCACACTATTTGCTGCACCCTCACAGGTGTTTCAAATAGCAGATAATCAAAATAGGGGACACGCTCTACAAAAATGAATGAATGGCGGGAATCAAGCTCACTTGCGCATTCAGATGAAGCCTTCTCAGTATGGGTGAGTTGCTTACTGCATACTTTTTTACTGCACAGTATGTTCAAAATAGTATGTAGTATTAGTACACAGTCTGTAGTTTTAGTAAGTAGTAGGCAATACAGAGTCAGACATACAGTAGACAACAATCTGACCGTAAAATTGTTTCCTTTCATTCAGCTTTTGTGAGTCTCTCTCTTTGTCACTCTCTCGGTCCTCTCTACCCCCCCACTCTATCATCTTGAGGAGAGAGACAAATCTGTCTCATTCAGTGTGTGGGAGACAGGGCTGATTGGCGGCAGCGGCTCTACTCTCAGGAGATGGAGAGTCAGTGCTCCTTTGCTCCTCCTCGCTAAATGGATGATTGATTCTTGAGGAAGAGTGGGCTCTTAAAGGGAATGGGAGCGTAAAAGAGGTAAGTGAGGAAGCTGTTTCATAATAAGTGTTGGCTTTATTGCAATGTGACCCATCAGGGAAGGTGCAGCGCCCTGCTTCTAAATTGAGCTTCTCCTTTCAGTTTCTTTTCCACTTCCTAAAGCCAGACTGTGGGTCAAAATAATTTAGCTGGGTCCTTGCCCTTTGTCTGTACCATTGCAATCATTTTGATAGATCATGGTTCGTATATTAGCCCCATATTAAGAGGAGAGAGGGATATGAATGG